>NC_069500.1:772047517-772347517 GCF_027579735.1 Bombina bombina | reverse complement strand
TATCTGATATATACCAGGATATGCTGCTAGTACTGATGAGTGTGCATGAGCTGACAAATGCTTTCTAGGGGTATCTGATATATACCAGGATATGCTGCTAGTACTGATGAGTGTGCATGAGCTGACAAATGCTTTATAGGGGGTATCTGATATATACCAGGATATGCTGCTAGTACTGATGAGTGTGCATGAGCTGACAAATGCTTTATAGGGGTATCTGATATATACCAGGATATGCTGCTAGTCCTGATGAGTGTGCATGAGCTGACAAATGCTTTATAGGGGGTATCTGATATATACCAGGATATGCTGCTAGTCCTGATGAGTGTGCATGAGCTGACAAATGCTTTATAGGGGTATCTGATATATACCAGGATATGCTGCTAGTACTGATGAGTGTGCATGAGCTGACAAATGCTTTATAGGGGTATCTGATATATACCAGGATATGCTGCTAGTCCTGATGAGTGTGCATGAGCTGACAAATGCTTTATAGGGGTATCTGATATATACCAGGATATGCTGCTAGTACTGATGAGTGTGCATGAGCTGACAAATGCTTTATAGGGGTATCTGATATATACCAGGATATGCTGCTAGTCCTGATGAGTGTGCATGAGCTGACAAATGCTTTAAAGGGGTATCTGATATATACCAGGATATGCTGCTAGTACTGATGAGTGTGCATGAGCTGACAAATGCTTTATAGGGGTATCTGATATATACCAGGATATGCTGCTAGTCCTGATGAGTGTGCATGAGCTGACAAATGCTTTATAGGGGTATCTGATATATACCAGGATATGCTGCTAGTACTGATGAGTGTGCATGAGCTGACAAATGCTTTATAGGGGTATCTGATATATACCAGGATATGCTGCTAGTCCTGATGAGTGTGCATGAGCTGACAAATGCTTTATAGGGGTATCTGATATATACCAGGATATGCTGCTAGTCCTGATGAGTGTGCATGAGCTGACAAAATGCTTTATAGGGGTATCTGATATATACCAGGATATGCTGCTAGTCCTGATGAGTGTGCATGAGCTGACAAATGCTTTATAGGGGTATCTGATATATACCAGGATATGCTGCTAGTACTGATGAGTGTGCATGAGCTGACAAATGCTCTCTAGGGGCATCTGATATATACCAGGATATGCTGCTAGTACTGATGAGTGTGCATGAGCTGACAAATGCTTTATAGGGGTATCTGATATATACCAGGATATGCTGCTAGTCCTGATGAGTGTGCATGAGCTGACAAATGCTTTATAGGGGTATCTGATATATACCAGGATATGCTGCTAGTACTGATGAGTGTGCATGAGCTGACAAATGCTCTCTAGGGGTATCTGATATATACCAGGATATGCTGCTAGTACTGATGAGTGTGCATGAGCTGACAAATGCTTTATAGGGGTATCTGATATATACCAGGATATGCTGCTAGTCCTGATGAGTGTGCATGAGCTGACAAATGCTTTATAGGGGGTATCTGATATATACCAGGATATGCTGCTAGTCCTGATGAGTGTGCATGAGCTGACAAATGCTCTCTAGGGGTATCTGATATATACCAGGATATGCTGCTAGTCCTGATGAGTGTGCATGAGCTGACAAATGCTTTATAGGGGTATCTGATATATACCAGGATATGCTGCTAGTACTGATGAGTGTGCATGAGCTGACAAATGCTTTATAGGGGTATCTGATATATACCAGGATATGCTGCTAGTACTGATGAGTGTGCATGAGCTGACAAATGCTTTATAGGGGTATCTGATATATACCAGGATATGCTGCTAGTCCTGATGAGTGTGCATGAGCTGACAAATGCTCTCTAGGGGTATCTGATATATACCAGGATATGCTGCTAGTCCTGATGAGTGTGCATGAGCTGACAAATGCTTTATAGGGGTATCTGATATATACCAGGATATGCTGCTAGTCCTGATGAGTGTGCATGAGCTGACAAATGCTCTCTAGGGGTATCTGATATATACCAGGATATGCTGCTAGTACTGATGAGTGTGCATGAGCTGACAAATGCTCTCTAGGGGTATCTGATATATACCAGGATATGCTGCTAGTACTGATGAGTGTGCATGAGCTGACAAATGCTTTATAGGGGTATCTGATATATACCAGGATATGCTGCTAGTCCTGATGAGTGTGCATGAGCTGACAAATGCTCTCTAGGGGTATCTGATATATACCAGGATATGCTGCTAGTCCTGATGAGTGTGCATGAGCTGACAAATGCTTTATAGGGGTATCTGATATATACCAGGATATGCTGCTAGTACTGATGAGTGTGCATGAGCTGACAAATGCTTTATAGGGGTATCTGATATATACCAGGATATGCTGCTAGTCCTGATGAGTGTGCATGAGCTGACAAATGCTTTATAGGGGTATCTGATATATACCAGGATATGCTGCTAGTACTGATGAGTGTGCATGAGCTGACAAATGCTTTATAGGGGTATCTGATATATACCAGGATATGCTGCTAGTACTGATGAGTGTGCATGAGCTGACAAATGCTTTATAGGGGTATCTGATATATACCAGGATATGCTGCTAGTACTGATGAGTGTGCATGAGCTGACAAATGCTCTCTAGGGGTATCTGATATATACCAGGATATGCTGCTAGTACTGATGAGTGTGCATGAGCTGACAAATGCTTTATAGGGGTATCTGATATATACCAGGATATGCTGCTAGTACTGATGAGTGTGCATGAGCTGACAAATGCTTTATAGGGGTATCTGATATATACCAGGATATGCTGCTAGTCCTGATGAGTGTGCATGAGCTGACAAATGCTTTATAGGGGTATCTGATATATACCAGGATATGCTGCTAGTACTGATGAGTGTGCATGAGCTGACAAATGCTTTGTAGGGCTATCTGATATATACCAGGATATGCTGCTAGTACTGATGAGTGTGCATGAGCTGACAAATGCTTTATGGGGGTATCTGATATATACCAGGATATGCTGCTAGTACTGATGAGTGTGCATGAGCTGACAAATGCTTCCAGGATATGCTGCTAGTACTGATGAGTGTGCATGAGCTGACAAATGCTTTTTAGGGGTATCTGATATATACCAGGATATGCTGCTAGTACTGATAAGTGTGCATGAGCTGACAAATGCTTTATAGGGGCATCTGATATATACCAAGATATGCTGCTAGTAGTGATGAGTGTGCATGAGCTGACAAATGCTTTATAGGGGTATCTGATATATACCAGGGTATGCTGCTAGTACTGATGAGTGTGCATGAGCTGACAAATGCTTTATAGGGGTATCTGATATATACCAGGATATGCTGCTAGTACTGATGAGTGTGCATGAGCTGACAAATGCTTTATAGGGGTATCTGATATATACCAGGATATGCTGCTAGTACTGATGAGTGTGCATGAGCTGACAAATGCTTTATAGGGGCATCTGATATATACCAGGATATGCTGCTAGTACTGATGAGTGTGCATGAGCTGACAAATGCTTTATAGGGGTATCTGATATATACCAGGATATGCTGCTAGTACTGATGAGTGTGCATGAGCTGACAAATGCTCTCTGGGGGTATCTGATATATACCAGGATATGCTGCTAGTCCTGATGAGTGTGCATGAGCTGACAAATGCTTTATAGGGGTATCTGATATATACCAGGATATGCTGCTAGTACTGATGAGTGTGCATGAGCTGACAAATGCTCTTAGAGGGTCTGATATACCAGATGCTGCTAGTACTGATGAGTGTGCATGAGCTGACAAATGCTTTATAGGGGTATCTGATATATACCAGGATATGCTGCTAGTACTGATGAGTGTGCATGAGCTGACAAATGCTTTATAGGGGCATCTGATATATACCAGGATATGCTGCTAGTACTGATGAGTGTGCATGAGCTGACAAATGCTTTATAGGGGCATCTGATATATACCAGGATATGCTGCTAGTACTGATGAGTGTGCATGAGCTGACAAATGCTCTCTAGGGGTATCTGATATATACCAGGATATGCTGCTAGTACTGATGAGTGTGCATGAGCTGACAAATGCTTTATAGGGGCTATCTGATATATACCAGGATATGCTGCTAGTACTGAT
This sequence comes from Bombina bombina, assembly GCF_027579735.1. Lineage (NCBI taxonomy): Eukaryota > Metazoa > Chordata > Amphibia > Anura > Bombinatoridae > Bombina > Bombina bombina. The sequence goes on along the minus strand of NC_069500.1, from coordinate 772,343,385 downwards.
GAGTGTGCATGAGCTGACAAATGCTTTATGGGGTATCTGATATATACCAGGATATGCTGCTAGTACTGATGAGTGTGCATGAGCTGACAAATGCTTTATAGGGGTATCTGATATATACCAGGATATGCTGCTAGTCCTGATGAGTGTGCATGAGCTGACAAATGCTTTATAGGGGTATCTGATATATACCAGGATATGCTGCTAGTACTGATGAGTGTGCATGAGCTGACAAATGCTTTATAGGGGGTATCTGATATATACCAGGATATGCTGCTAGTCCTGATGAGTGTGCATGAGCTGACAAATGCTTTATAGGGGTATCTGATATATACCAGGATATGCTGCTAGTACTGATGAGTGTGCATGAGCTGACAAATGCTTTATAGGGGTATCTGATATATACCAGGATATGCTGCTAGTTCTGATGAGTGTGCATGAGCTGACAAATGCTTCCAGGATATGCTGCTAGTACTGATGAGTGTGCATGAGCTGACAAATGCTTTATAGGGGTATCTGATATATACCAGGATATGCTGCTAGTACTGATAAGTGTGCATGAGCTGACAAATGCTTTATAGGGGCATCTGATATATACCAAGATATGCTGCTAGTAGTGATGAGTGTGCATGAGCTGACAAATGCTTTATATGGGTATCTGATATATACCAGGGTATGCTGCTAGTACTGACGAGTGTGCATGAGCTGACAAATGCTCTCTAGGGGTATCTGATATATACCAGGATATGCTGCTAGTACTGATGAGTGTGCATGAGCTGACAAATGCTTTATAGGGGCATCTGATATATACCAGGATATGCTGCTAGTCCTGATGAGTGTGCATGAGCTGACAAATGCTTTATAGGGGTATCTGATATATACCAGGATATGCTGCTAGTCCTGATGAGTGTGCATGAGCTGACAAATGCTTTATAGGGGTATCTGATATATACCAGGATATGCTGCTAGTACTGATGAGTGTGCATGAGCTGACAAATGCTTTATAGGGGTATCTGATATATACCAGGATATGCTGCTAGTCCTGATGAGTGTGCATGAGCTGACAAATGCTTTATAGGGGTATCTGATATATACCAGGATATGCTGCTAGTACTGATGAGTGTGCATGAGCTGACAAATGCTTTATAGGGGTATCTGATATATACCAGGATATGCTGCTAGTACTGATGAGTGTGCATGAGCTGACAAATGCTTTATAGGGGTATCTGATATATACCAGGATATGCTGCTAGTCCTGATGAGTGTGCATGAGCTGACAAATGCTTTATAGGGGTATCTGATATATACCAGGATATGCTGCTAGTACTGATGAGTGTGCATGAGCTGACAAATGCTCTCTGGGGGTATCTGATATATACCAGGATATGCTGCTAGTACTGATGAGTGTGCATGAGCTGACAAATGCTTTATAGGGGTATCTGATATATACCAGGATATGCTGCTAGTACTGATGAGTGTGCATGAGCTGACAAATGCTTTATAGGGGTATCTGATATATACCAGGATATGCTGCTAGTACTGATGAGTGTGCATGAGCTGACAAATGCTTTATAGGGGCATCTGATATATACCAGGATATGCTGCTAGTACTGATGAGTGTGCATGAGCTGACAAATGCTCTCTAGGGGTATCTGATATATACCAGGATATGCTGCTAGTCCTGATGAGTGTGCATGAGCTGACAAATGCTTTATAGGGGCATCTGATATATACCAGGATATGCTGCTAGTCCTGATGAGTGTGCATGAGCTGACAAATGCTTTATAGGGGGTATCTGATATATACCAGGATATGCTGCTAGTACTGATGAGTGTGCATGAGCTGACAAATGCTTTATAGGGGTATCTGATATATACCAGGATATGCTGCTAGTACTGATGAGTGTGCATGAGCTGACAAATGCTCTCTAGGGGCATCTGATATATACCAGGATATGCTGCTAGTACTGATGAGTGTGCATGAGCTGACAAATGCTTTATAGGGGTATCTGATATATACCAGGATATGCTGCTAGTACTGATGAGTGTGCATGAGCTGACAAATGCTTTATAGGGGTATCTGATATATACCAGGATATGCTGCTAGTCCTGATGAGTGTGCATGAGCTGACAAATGCTTTATAGGGGTATCTGATATATACCAGGATATGCTGCTAGTACTGATGAGTGTGCATGAGCTGACAAATGCTTTATGGGGGTATCTGATATATACCAGGATATGCTGCTAGTCCTGATGAGTGTGCATGAGCTGACAAATGCTTTATAGGGGTATCTGATATATACCAGGATATGCTGCTAGTAGTGATGAGTGTGCATGAGCTGACAAATGCTTTATAGGGGCATCTGATATATACCAGGATATGCTGCTAGTACTGATGAGTGTGCATGAGCTGACAAATGCTCTCTTGGGGTATCTGATATATACCAGGATATGCTGCTAGTCCTGATGAGTGTGCATGAGCTGACAAATGCTTTATAGGGGCATCTGATATATACCAGGATATGCTGCTAGTCCTGATGAGTGTGCATGAGCTGACAAATGCTTTATGGGGTATCTGATATATACCAGGATATGCTGCTAGTACTGATGAGTGTGCATGAGCTGACAAATGCTTTATAGGGGTATCTGATATATACCAGGATATGCTGCTAGTACTGATGAGTGTGCATGAGCTGACAAATGCTCTCTAGGGGCATCTGATATATACCAGGATATGCTGCTAGTACTGATGAGTGTGCATGAGCTGACAAATGCTTTATAGGGGTATCTGATATATACCAGGATATGCTGCTAGTACTGATGAATGTGCACGAGCTGACAAATGCTTTATAGGGGTATCTGATATATACCAGGATATGCTGCTAGTCCTGATGAGTGTGCATGAGCTGACAAATGCTTTATAGGGGTATCTGATATATACCAGGATATGCTGCTAGTACTGATGAGTGTGCATGAGCTGACAAATGCTTTATGGGGGTATCTGATATATACCAGGATATGCTGCTAGTCCTGATGAGTGTGCATGAGCTGACAAATGCTTTATAGGGGTATCTGATATATACCAGGATATGCTGCTAGTACTGATGAGTGTGCATGAGCTGACAAATGCTCTCTAGGGGTATCTGATATATACCAGGATATGCTGCTAGTACTGATGAGTGTGCATGAGCTGACAAATGCTTTGTAGGGGCTATCTGATATATACCAGGATATGCTGCTAGTACTGATGAGTGTGCATGAGCTGACAAATGCTTTATGGGGGTATCTGATATATACCAGGATATGCTGCTAGTACTGATGAGTGTGCATGAGCTGACAAATGCTTTATAGGGGTATCTGATATATACCAGGATATGCTGCTAGTCCTGATGAGTGTGCATGAGCTGACAAATGCTTTATAGGGGGTATCTGATATATACCAGGATATGCTGCTAGTCCTGATGAGTGTGCATGAGCTGACAAATGCTTTATAGGGGCATCTGATATATACCAGGATATGCTGCTAGTACTGATGAGTGTGCATGAGCTGACAAATGCTTTATAGGGGTATCTGATATATACCAGGATATGCTGCTAGTCCTGATGAGTGTGCATGAGCTGACAAATGCTTTATAGGGGTATCTGATATATACCAGGATATGCTGCTAGTACTGATGAGTGTGCATGAGCTGACAAATGCTTTATGGGGGTATCTGATATATACCAGGATATGCTGCTAGTCCTGATGAGTGTGCATGAGCTGACAAATGCTTTAAAGGGGTGTCTGATATATACCAGGATATGCTGCTAGTACTGATGAGTGTGCATGAGCTGACAAATGCTTTATGGGGGTATCTGATATATACCAGGATATGCTGCTAGTCCTGATGAGTGTGCATGAGCTGACAAATGCTTTATAGGGGTATCTGATATATACCAGGGTATGCTGCTAGTACTGATGAGTGTGCATGAGCTGACAAATGCTTTATAGGGGTATCTGATATATACCAGGATATGCTGCTAGTCCTGATGAGTGTGCATGAGCTGACAAATGCTTTAAAGGGGTATCTGATATATACCAGGATATGCTGCTAGTCCTGATGAGTGTGCATGAGCTGACAAAATGCTTTATAGGGGTATCTGATATATACCAGGATATGCTGCTAGTCCTGATGAGTGTGCATGAGCTGACAAATGCTTTATAGGGGTATCTGATATATACCAGGATATGCTGCTAGTACTGATGAGTGTGCATGAGCTGACAAATGCTCTCTAGGGGCATCTGATATATACCAGGATATGCTGCTAGTACTGATGAGTGTGCATGAGCTGACAAATGCTTTATAGGGGTATCTGATATATACCAGGATATGCTGCTAGTCCTGATGAGTGTGCATGAGCTGACAAATGCTTTATAGGGGTATCTGATATATACCAGGATATGCTGTTATTACTGATGAGTGTGCATGAGCTGACAAATGCTCTCTGGGGGTATCTGATTTATACCAGGATATGCTGCTAGTACTGATGAGTGTGCATGAGCTGACAAATGCTTTATGGGGGTATCTGATATATACCAGGATATGCTGCTAGTCCTGATGAGTGTGCATGAGCTGACAAATGCTTTAGAGGGGTATCTGATATATACCAGGATATGCTGCTAGTCCTGATGAGTGTGCATGAGCTGACAAATGCTCTCTAGGGGTATCTGATATATACCAGGATATGCTGCTAGTCCTGATGAGTGTGCATGAGCTGACACATGCTTTATAGGGGTATCTGATATATACCAGGATATGCTGCTAGTACTGATGAGTGTGCATGAGCTGACAAATGCTTTATAGGGGTATCTGATATATACCAGGATATGCTGCTAGTACTGATGAGTGTGCATGAGCTGACAAATGCTTTGTAGGGGTATCTGATATATACCAGGATATGTTGCTAGTCCTGATGAGTGTGCATGAGCTGACAAATGCTCTCTAGGGGTATCTGATATATACCAGGATATGCTGCTAGTCCTGATGAGTGTGCATGAGCTGACAAATGCTTTATGGGGGTATCTGATATATACCAGGATATGCTGCTACTACTGATGAGTGTGCATGAGCTGACAAATGCTCTCTGGGGGTATCTGATTTATACCAGGATATGCTGCTAGTACTGATGAGTGTGCATGAGCTGACAAATGCTCTCTAGGGGTATCTGATATATACCAGGATATGCTGCTAGTACTGATGAGTGTGCATGAGCTGACAAATGCTTTATATGGGTATCTGATATATACCAGGATATGCTGCTAGTCCTGATGAGTGTGCATGAGCTGACAAATGCTCTCTAGGGGTATCTGATATATACCAGGATATGCTGCTAGTCCTGATGAGTGTGCATGAGCTGACAAATGCTTTATAGGGGTATCTGATATATACCAGGATATGCTGCTAGTACTGATGAGTGTGCATGAGCTGACAAATGCTTTATAGGGGTATCTGATATATACCAGGATATGCTGCTAGTCCTGATGAGTGTGCATGAGCTGACAAATGCTTTATAGGGGTATCTGATATATACCAGGATATGCTGCTAGTACTTATGAGTGTGCATTAGCTGACAAATGCTTTATAGGGGTATCTGATATATACCAGGATATGCTGTTAGTACTGATGAGTGTGCATGAGCTGACAAATGCTTTATAGGGGTATCTGATATATACCAGGATATGCTGCTAGTACTGATGAGTGTGCATGAGCTGACAAATGCTCTCTGGGGGTATCTGATATATACCAGGATATGCTGCTAGTACTGATGAGTGTGCATGAGCTGACAAATGCTTTATAGGGGTATCTGATATATACCAGTATATGCTGCTAGTACTGATGAGTGTGCATGAGCTGACAAATGCTTTATAGGGGTATCTGATATATACCAGGATATGCTGCTAGTCCTGATGAGTGTGCATGAGCTGACAAATGCTTTATAGGGGTATCTAATATATACCAGGATATGCTGCTAGTACTGATGAGTGTGCATGAGCTGACAAATGCTTTGTAGGGCTATCTGATATATACCAGGATATGCTGCTAGTACTGATGAGTGTGCATGAGCTGACAAATGCTTTATGGGGGTATCTGATATATACCAGGATATGCTGCTAGTACTGATGAGTGTGCATGAGCTGACAAATGCTTCCAGGATATGCTGCTAGTACTGATGAGTGTGCATGAGCTGACAAATGCTTTATAGGGGTATCTGATATATACCAGGATATGCTGCTAGTACTGATAAGTGTGCATGAGCTGACAAATGCTTTATAGGGGCATCTGATATATACCAAGATATGCTGCTAGTAGTGATGAGTGTGCATGAGCTGACAAATGCTTTATAGGGGTATCTGATATATACCAGGGTATGCTGCTAGTACTGATGAGTGTGCATGAGCTGACAAATGCTCTCTGGGGGTATCTGATATATACCAGGATATGCTGCTAGTACTGATGAGTGTGCATGAGCTGACAAATGCTTTATAGGGGTATCTGATATATACCAGGATATGCTGCTAGTACTGATGAGTGTGCATGAGCTGACAAATGCTTTATAGGGGCATCTGATATATACCAGGATATGCTGCTAGTACTGATGAGTGTGCATGAGCTGACAAATGCTTTATAGGGGTATCTGATATATACCAGGATATGCTGCTAGTACTGATGAGTGTGCATGAGCTGACAAATGCTCTCTGGGGGTATCTGATATATACCAGGATATGCTGCTAGTCCTGATGAGTGTGCATGAGCTGACAAATGCTTTATAGGGGTATCTGATATATACCAGGATATGCTGCTAGTACTGATGAGTGTGCATGAGCTGACAAATGCTTCCAGGATATGCTGCTAGTACTGATGAGTGTGCATGAGCTGACAAATGCTTTATAGGGGTATCTGATATATACCAGGATATGCTGCTAGTACTGATGAGTGTGCATGAGCTGACAAATGCTTTATAGGGGCATCTGATATATACCAGGATATGCTGCTAGTACTGATGAGTGTGCATGAGCTGACAAATGCTTTATAGGGGCATCTGATATATACCAGGATATGCTGCTAGTACTGATGAGTGTGCATGAGCTGACAAATGCTCTCTAGGGGTATCTGATATATACCAGGATATGCTGCTAGTACTGATGAGTGTGCATGAGCTGACAAATGCTTTATAGGGGCTATCTGATATATACCAGGATATGCTGCTAGTACTGATGAGTGTGCATGAGCTGACAAATGCTCTATGGGGGTATCTGATATATACCAGGATATGCTGCTAGTACTGATGAGTGTGCATGAGCTGACAAATGCTTTATAGGGGTATCTGATATATACCAGGATATGCTGCTAGTCCTGATGAGTGTGCATGAGCTGACAAATGCTTTATAGGGGTATCTGATATATACCAGGATATGCTGCTAGTACTGATGAGTGTGCATGAGCTGACAAATGCTTTATAGGGGCATCTGATATATACCAGGATATGCTGCTAGTACTGATGAGTGTGCATGAGCTGACAAATGCTCTCTGGGGGTATCTGATATATACCAGGATATGCTGCTAGTCCTGATGAGTGTGCATGAGCTGACAAATGCTTTATAGGGGCATCTGATATATACCAGGATATGCTGCTAGTCCTGATGAGTGTGCATGAGCTGACAAATGCTTTATGGGGGTATCTGATATATACCAGGATATGCTGCTAGTACTGATAAGTGTGCATGAGCTGACAAATGCTTTATAGGGGTATCTGATATATACCAGGATATGCTGCTAGTACTGATGAGTGTGCATGAGCTGACAAATGCTCTCTAGGGGCATCTGATATATACCAGGATATGCTGCTAGTACTGATGAGTGTGCATGAGCTGACAAATGCTTTATAGGGGTATCTGATATATACCAGGATATGCTGCTAGTACTGATGAATGTGCACGAGCTGACAAATGCTTTATAGGGGTATCTGATATATACCAGGATATGCTGCTAGTCCTGATGAGTGTGCATGAGCTGACAAATGCTTTATAGGGGTATCTGATATATACCAGGATATGCTGCTAGTACTGATGAGTGTGCATGAGCTGACAAATGCTTTATGGGGGTATCTGATATATACCAGGATATGCTGCTAGTCCTGATGAGTGTGCATGAGCTGACAAATGCTTTATAGGGGTATCTGATATATACCAGGATATGCTGCTAGTACTGATGAGTGTGCATGAGCTGACAAATGCTCTCTAGGGGTATCTGATATATACCAGGATATGCTGCTAGTACTGATGAGTGTGCATGAGCTGACAAATGCTTTGTAGGGCTATCTGATATATACCAGGATATGCTGCTAGTACTGATGAGTGTGCATGAGCTGACAAATGCTTTATGGGGGTATCTGATATATACCAGGATATGCTGCTAGTACTGATGAGTGTGCATGAGCTGACAAATGCTTTATAGGGGTATCTGATATATACCAGGATATGCTGCTAGTCCTGATGAGTGTGCATGAGCTGACAAATGCTTTATAGGGGGTATCTGATATATACCAGGATATGCTGCTAGTCCTGATGAGTGTGCATGAGCTGACAAATGCTTTATAGGGGCATCTGATATATACCAGGATATGCTGCTAGTACTGATGAGTGTGCATGAGCTGACAAATGCTTTATAGGGGTATCTGATATATACCAGGATATGCTGCTAGTCCTGATGAGTGTGCATGAGCTGACAAATGCTTTATAGGGGTATCTGATATATACCAGGATATGCTGCTAGTACTGATGAGTGTGCATGAGCTGACAAATGCTTTATGGGGGTATCTGATATATACCAGGATATGCTGCTAGTCCTGATGAGTGTGCATGAGCTGACAAATGCTTTAAAGGGGTGTCTGATATATACCAGGATATGCTGCTAGTACTGATGAGTGTGCATGAGCTGACAAATGCTTTATGGGGGTATCTGATATATACCAGGATATGCTGCTAGTCCTGATGAGTGTGCATGAGCTGACAAATGCTTTATAGGGGTATCTGATATATACCAGGATATGCTGCTAGTACTTATGAGTGTGCATGAGCTGACAAATGCTCTCTAGGGGTATCTGATATATACCAGGATATGCTGCTAGTCCTGATGAGTGTGCATGAGCTGACAAATGCTTTATAGGGGTATCTGATATATACCAGGATATGCTGCTAGTCCTGATGAGTGTGCATGAGCTGACAAAATGCTTTATAGGGGTATCTGATATATACCAGGATATGCTGCTAGTCCTGATGAGTGTGCATGAGCTGACAAATGCTTTATAGGGGTATCTGATATATACCAGGATATGCTGCTAGTCCTGATGAGTGTGCATGAGCTGACAAATGCTTTATAGGGGTATCTGATATATACCAGGATATGCTGCTAGTACTGATGAGTGTGCATGAGCTGACAAATGCTCTCTAGGGGCATCTGATATATACCAGGATATGCTGCTAGTACTGATGAGTGTGCATGAGCTGACAAATGCTTTATAGGGGTATCTGATATATACCAGGATATGCTGCTAGTCCTGATGAGTGTGCATGAGCTGACAAATGCTTTATAGGGGTATCTGATATATACCAGGATATGCTGTTATTACTGATGAGTGTGCATGAGCTGACAAATGCTCTCTGGGGGTATCTGATTTATACCAGGATATGCTGCTAGTACTGATGAGTGTGCATGAGCTGACAAATGCTTTATAGGGGTATCTGATATATACCAGGATATGCTGCTAGTCCTGATGAGTGTGCATGAGCTGACAAATGCTTTAGAGGGGTATCTGATATATACCAGGATATGCTGCTAGTCCTGATGAGTGTGCATGAGCTGACAAATGCTCTCTAGGGGTATCTGATATATACCAGGATATGCTGCTAGTCCTGATGAGTGTGCATGAGCTGACAAATGCTTTATAGGGGTATCTGATATATACCAGGATATGCTGCTAGTACTGATGAGTGTGCATGAGCTGACAAATGCTTTATAGGGGTATCTGATATATACCAGGATATGCTGCTAGTACTGATGAGTGTGAATGAGCTGACAAATGCTTTGTAGGGGTATCTGATATATACCAGGATATGTTGCTAGTCCTGATGAGTGTGCATGAGCTGACAAATGCTCTCTAGGGGTATCTGATATATACCAGGATATGCTGCTAGTCCTGATGAGTGTGCATGAGCTGACAAATGCTTTATGGGGGTATCTGATATATACCAGGATATGCTGCTACTACTGATGAGTGTGCATGAGCTGACAAATGCTCTCTGGGGGTATCTGATTTATACCAGGATATGCTGCTAGTACTGATGAGTGTGCATGAGCTGACAAATGCTCTCTAGGGGTATCTGATATATACCAGGATATGCTGCTAGTACTGATGAGTGTGCATGAGCTGACAAATGCTTTATATGGGTATCTGATATATACCAGGATATGCTGCTAGTCCTGATGAGTGTGCATGAGCTGACAAATGCTCTCTAGGGGTATCTGATATATACCAGGATATGCTGCTAGTCCTGATGAGTGTGCATGAGCTGACAAATGCTTTATAGGGGTATCTGATATATACCAGGATATGCTGCTAGTACTGATGAGTGTGCATGAGCTGACAAATGCTTTATAGGGGTTTCTGATATATACCAGGATATGCTGCTAGTCCTGATGAGTGTGCATGAGCTGACAAATGCTTTATAGGGGTATCTGATATATACCAGGATATGCTGCTAGTACTTATGAGTGTGCATGAGCTGACAAATGCTTTATAGGGGTATCTGATATATACCAGGATATGCTGTTAGTACTGATGAGTGTGCATGAGCTGACAAATGCTTTATAGGGGTATCTGATATATACCAGGATATGCTGCTAGTACTGATGAGTGTGCATGAGCTGACAAATGCTCTCTGGGGGTATCTGATATATACCAGGATATGCTGCTAGTACTGATGAGTGTGCATGAGCTGACAAATGCTTTATAGGGGTATCTGATATATACCAGGATATGCTGCTAGTACTGATGAGTGTGCATGAGCTGACAAATGCTTTATAGGGGTATCTGATATATACCAGGATATGCTGCTAGTCCTGATGAGTGTGCATGAGCTGACAAATGCTTTATAGGGGTATCTGATATATACCAGGATATGCTGCTAGTACTGATGAGTGTGCATGACCTGACAAATGCTTTGTAGGGCTATCTGATATATACCAGGATATGCTGCTAGTACTGATGAGTGTGCATGAGCTGACAAATGCTTTATGGGGGTATCTGATATATACCAGGATATGCTGCTAGTACTGATGAGTGTGCATGAGCTGACAAATGCTTCCAGGATATGCTGCTAGTACTGATGAGTGTGCATGAGCTGACAAATGCTTTATAGGGGTATCTGATATATACCAGGATATGCTGCTAGTACTGATAAGTGTGCATGAGCTGACAAATGCTTTATAGGGGCATCTGATATAATACCAAGATATGCTGCTAGTAGTGATGAGTGTGCATGAGCTGACAAATGCTTTATAGGGGTATCTGATATATACCAGGGTATGCTGCTAGTACTGATGAGTGTGCATGAGCTGACAAATGCTCTCTGGGGGTATCTGATATATACCAGGATATGCTGCTAGTACTGATGAGTGTGCATGAGCTGACAAATGCTTTATAGGGGTATCTGATATATACCAGGATATGCTGCTAGTACTGATGAGTGTGCATGAGCTGACAAATGCTTTATAGGGGCATCTGATATATACCAGGATATGCTGCTAGTACTGATGAGTGTGCATGAGCTGACAAATGCTTTATAGGGGTATCTGATATATACCAGGATATGCTGCTAGTACTGATGAGTGTGCATGAGCTGACAAATGCTCTCTGGGGGTATCTGATATATACCAGGATATGCTGCTAGTCCTGATGAGTGTGCATGAGCTGACAAATGCTTTATAGGGGTATCTGATATATACCAGGATATGCTGCTAGTACTGATGAGTGTGCATGAGCTGACAAATGCTTCCAGGATATGCTGCTAGTACTGATGAGTGTGCATGAGCTGACAAATGCTTTATAGGGGTATCTGATATATACCAGGATATGCTGCTAGTACTGATGAGTGTGCATGAGCTGACAAATGCTTTATAGGGGCATCTGATATATACCAGGATATGCTGCTAGTACTGATGAGTGTGCATGAGCTGACAAATGCTTTATAGGGGCATCTGATATATACCAGGATATGCTGCTAGTACTGATGAGTGTGCATGAGCTGACAAATGCTCTCTAGGGGTATCTGATATATACCAGGATATGCTGCTAGTACTGATGAGTGTGCATGAGCTGACAAATGCTTTATAGGGGCTATCTGATATATACCAGGATATGCTGCTAGTACTGATGAGTGTGCATGAGCTGACAAATGCTTTATGGGGGTATCTGATATATACCAGGATATGCTGCTAGTACTGATGAGTGTGCATGAGCTGACAAATGCTTTATAGGGGTATCTGATATATACCAGGATATGCTGCTAGTCCTGATGAGTGTGCATGAGCTGACAAATGCTTTATAGGGGTATCTGATATATACCAGGATATGCTGCTAGTACTGATGAGTGTGCATGAGCTGACAAATGCTTTATAGGGGGTATCTGATATATACCAGGATATGCTGCTAGTCCTGATGAGTGTGCATGAGCTGACAAATGCTTTATAGGGGTATCTGATATATACCAGGATATGCTGCTAGTACTGATGAGTGTGCATGAGCTGACAAATGCTTTATAGGGGTATCTGATATATACCAGGATATGCTGCTAGTTCTGATGAGTGTGCATGAGCTGACAAATGCTTCCAGGATATGCTGCTAGTACTGATGAGTGTGCATGAGCTGACAAATGCTTTATAGGGGTATCTGATATATACCAGGATATGCTGCTAGTACTGATAAGTGTGCATGAGCTGACAAATGCTTTATAGGGGCATCTGATATATACCAAGATATGCTGCTAGTAGTGATGAGTGTGCATGAGCTGACAAATGCTTTATATGGGTATCTGATATATACCAGGGTATGCTGCTAGTACTGACGAGTGTGCATGAGCTGACAAATGCTCTCTGGGGGTATCTGATATATACCAGGATATGCTGCTAGTACTGATGAGTGTGCATGAGCTGACAAATGCTTTATAGGGGCATCTGATATATACCAGGATATGCTGCTAGTCCTGATGAGTGTGCATGAGCTGACAAATGCTTTATAGGGGTATCTGATATATACCAGGATATGCTGCTAGTCCTGATGAGTGTGCATGAGCTGACAAATGCTTTATAGGGGTATCTGATATATACCAGGATATGCTGCTAGTACTGATGAGTGTGCATGAGCTGACAAATGCTTTATAGGGGCATCTGATATATACCAGGATATGCTGCTAGTCCTGATGAGTGTGCATGAGCTGACAAATGCTTTATAGGGGTATCTGATATATACCAGGATATGCTGCTAGTAGTGATGAGTGTGCATGAGCTGACAAATGCTTTATAGGGGTATCTGATATATACCAGGATATGCTGCTAGTACTGATGAGTGTGCATGAGCTGACAAATGCTTTATAGGGGTATCTGATATATACCAGGATATGCTGCTAGTCCTGATGAGTGTGCATGAGCTGACAAATGCTTTATAGGGGTATCTGATATATACCAGGATATGCTGCTAGTACTGATGAGTGTGCATGAGCTGACAAATGCTCTCTGGGGGTATCTGATATATACCAGGATATGCTGCTAGTACTGATGAGTGTGCATGAGCTGACAAATGCTTTATAGGGGTATCTGATATATACCAGGATATGCTGCTAGTACTGATGAGTGTGCATGAGCTGACAAATGCTTTATAGGGGTATCTGATATATACCAGGATATGCTGCTAGTAGTGATGAGTGTGCATGAGCTGACAAATGCTTTATAGGGGCATCTGATATATACCAGGATATGCTGCTAGTACTGATGAGTGTGCATGAGCTGACAAATGCTCTCTGGGGGTATCTGATATATACCAGGATATGCTGCTAGTCCTGATGAGTGTGCATGAGCTGACAAATGCTTTATAGGGGCATCTGATATATACCAGGATATGCTGCTAGTCCTGATGAGTGTGCATGAGCTGACAAATGCTTTATGGGGGTATCTGATATATACCAGGATATGCTGCTAGTACTGATAAGTGTGCATGAGCTGACAAATGCTTTATAGGGGTATCTGATATATACCAGGATATGCTGCTAGTACTGATGAGTGTGCATGAGCTGACAAATGCTCTCTAGGGGCATCTGATATATACCAGGATATGCTGCTAGCACTGATGAGTGTGCATGAGCTGACAAATGCTTTATAGGGGTATCTGATATATACCAGGATATGCTGCTAGTACTGATGAGTGTGCATGAGCTGACAAATGCTTTATAGGGGTATCTGATATATACCAGGATATGCTGCTAGTACTGATGAGTGTGCATGAGCTGACAAATGCTTTATAGGGGTATCTGATATATACCAGGATATGCTGCTAGTACTGATGAGTGTGCATGAGCTGACAAATGCTTTATAGGGGTATCTGATATATACCAGGATATGCTGCTAGTCCTGATGAGTGTGCATGAGCTGACAAATGCTTTATAGGGGCATCTGATATATACCAGGATATGCTGCTAGTACTGATGAGTGTGCATGAGCTGACAAATGCTTTATAGGGGTATCTGATATATACCAGGATATGCTGCTAGTACTGATGAGTGTGCATGAGCTGACAAATGCTTTATAGGGGTATCTGATATATACCAGGATATGCTGCTAGTAGTGATGAGTGTGCATGAGCTGACAAATGCTTTATAGGGGCATCTGATATATACCAGGATATGCTGCTAGTACTGATGAGTGTGCATGAGCTGACAAATGCTCTCTGGGGGTATCTGATATATACCAGGATATGCTGCTAGTCCTGATGAGTGTGCATGAGCTGACAAATGCTTTATAGGGGGTATCTGATATATACCAGGATATGCTGCTAGTACTGATGAGTGTGCATGAGCTGACAAATGCTTTATAGGGGTATCTGATATATACCAGGATATGCTGCTAGTCCTGATGAGTGTGCATGAGCTGACAAATGCTTTATAGGGGCATCTGATATATACCAGGATATGCTGCTAGTCCTGATGAGTGTGCATGAGCTGACAAATGCTTTATAGGGGTATCTGATATATACCAGGATATGCTGCTAGTCCTGATGAGTGTGCATGAGCTGACAAATGCTTTATAGGGGCATCTGATATATACCAGGATATGCTGCTAGTCCTGATGAGTGTGCATGAGCTGACAAATGCTTTATAGGGGTATCTGATATATACCAGGATATGCTGCTAGTACTGATGAGTGTGCATGAGCTGACAAATGCTTTATAGGGGTATCTGATATATACCAGGATATGCTGCTAGTCCTGATGAGTGTGCATGAGCTGACAAATGCTTTATAGGGGTATCTGATATATACCAAGATATGCTGCTAGTTCTGATGAGTGTGCATGAGCTGACAAATGCTTTATAGGGGTATCTGATATATACCAGGATATGCTGCTAGTACTGATGAGTGTGCATGAGCTGACAAATGCTTTATAGGGGTATCTGATGTATACCAGGATATGCTGCTAGTAGTGATGAGTGTGCATGAGCTGACAAATGCTTTATAGGGGTATCTGATATATACCAGGATATGCTGCTAGTACTGATGAGTGTGCATGAGCTGACAAATGCTTTATGGGGGTATCTGATATATACCAGGATATGCTGCTAGTCCTGATGAGTGTGCATGAGCTGACAAATGCTTTATAGGGGTATCTGATATATACCAGGATATGCTGCTAGTACTGATGAGTGTGCATGAACTGACAAATGCTTTATAGGGGTATCTGATATATACCAGGGTATGCTGCTAGTACTGATGAGTGTGCATGAGCTGACAAATGCTTTATGGGGGTATCTGATATATACCAGGATATGCTGCTAGTACTGATGAGTGTGCATGAGCTGACAAATGCTTTATAGGGGTATCTGATATATACCAGGATATGCTGCTAGTACTGATGAGTGTGCATGAGCTGACAAATGCTTTATAGGGGTATCTGATATATACCAGGATATGCTGCTAGTCCTGATGAGTGTGCATGAGCTGACAAATGCTTTATAGGGGTATCTGATATATACCAGGATATGCTGCTAGTACTGATGAGTGTGCATGAGCTGACAAATGCTTTATAGGGGTATCTGATATATACCAGGATATGCTGCTAGTACTGATGAGTGTGCATGAGCTGACAAATGCTTTATAGGGGTATCTGATATATACCAGGATATGCTGCTAGTCCTGATGAGTGTGCATGAGCTGACAAATGCTTTATAGGGGTATCTGATATATACCAGGATATGCTGCTAGTACTGATGAGTGTGCATGAGCTGACAAATGCTTTATAGGGGGTATCTGATATATACCAGGATATGCTGCTAGTACTGATGAGTGTGCATGAGCTGACAAATGCTTTATAGGGGTATCTGATATATACCAGGATATGCTGCTAGTCCTGATGAGTGTGCATGAGCTGACAAATGCTTTATAGGGGTATCTGATATATACCAGGATATGCTGCTAGTACTGATGAGTGTGCATGAGCTGACAAATGCTTTATGGGGGTATCTGATATATACCAGGGTATGCTGCTAGTACTGATGAGTGTGCATGAGCTGACAAATGCTTTATAGGGGTATCTGATATATACCAGGATATGCTGCTAGTCCTGATGAGTGTGCATGAGCTGACAAATGCTTTATAGGGGTATCTGATATATACCAGGATATGCTGCTAGTCCTGATGAGTGTGCATGAGCTGACAAATGCTTTAAAGGGGTATCTGATATATACCAGGATATGCTGCTAGTCCTGATGAGTGTGCATGAGCTGACAAATGCTTTATAGGGGTATCTGATATATACCAGGATATGCTGCTAGTCCTGATGAGTGTGCATGAGCTGACAAATGCTCTCTGGGGGTATCTGATATATACCAGGATATGCTGCTAGTACTGATGAGTGTGCATGAGCTGACAAATGCTTTATAGGGGTATCTGATATATACCAGGATATGCTGCTAGTCCTGATGAGTGTGCATGAGCTGACAAATGCTTTATAGGGGTATCTGATATATACCAGGATATGCTGCTAGTACTGATGAGTGTGCATGAGCTGACAAATGCTCTCTGGGGGTATCTGATATATACCAGGATATGCTGCTAGTACTGATGAGTGTGCATGAGCTGACAAATGCTTTATAGGGGTATCTGATATATACCAGGATATGCTGCTAGTCCTGATGAGTGTGCATGAGCTGACAAATGCTTTATAGGGGTATCTGATATATACCAGGATATGCTGCTAGTACTGATGAATGTGCATGAGCTGACAAATGCTTTATAGGGGTATCTGATATATACCAGGATATGCTGCTAGTCCTGATGAGTGTGCATGAGCTGACAAATGCTTTATAGGTTTATCTGATATATACCAGGATATGCTGCTAGTACTGATGAGTGTGCATGAGCTGACAAATGCTCTCTAGGGGTATCTTATATATACCAGGATATGCTGCTAGTACTGATGAGTGTGCATGAGCTGACAAATGCTTTATGGGGGTATCTGATATATACCAGGATATGCTGCTAGTACTGATGAGTGTGCATGAGCTGACAAATGCTTTGTAGGGCTATCTGATATATACCAGGATATGCTGCTAGTACTGATGAGTGTGCATGAGCTGACAAATGCTTTATGGGGGTATCTGATATATACCAGGATATGCTGCTAGTACTGATGAGTGTGCATGAGCTGACAAATGCTTTATAGGGGTATCTGATATATACCAGGATATGCTGCTAGTCCTGATGAGTGTGCATGAGCTGACAAATGCTTTATAGGGGGTATCTGATATATACCAGGATATGCTGCTAGTCCTGATGAGTGTGCATGAGCTGACAAATGCTTTATGGGGGTATCTGATATATACCAGGATATGCTGCTAGTCCTGATGAGTGTGCATGAGCTGACAAATGCTTTATAGGGGTATCTGATATATACCAGGATATGCTGCTAGTACTGATGAGTGTGCATGAGCTGACAAATGCTTTATGGGGGTATCTGATATATACCAGGATATGCTGCTAGTCCTGATGAGTGTGCATGAGCTGACAAATGCTTTAAAGGGGTATCTGATATATACCAGGATATGCTGCTAGTACTGATGAGTGTGCATGAGCTGACAAATGCTTTATGGGGGTATCTGATATATACCAGGATATGCTGCTAGTACTGATGAGTGTGCATGAGCTGACAAATGCTTTATAGGGGTATCTGATATATACCAGGATATGCTGCTAGTCCTGATGAGTGTGCATGAGCTGACAAATGCTCTCTAGGGGTATCTGATATATACCAGGATATGCTGCTAGTACTGATGAGTGTGCATGAGCTGACAAATGCTTTATAGGGGTATCTGATATATACCAGGATATGCTGCTAGTCCTGATGAGTGTGCATGAGCTGACAAATGCTTTTTAGGGGTATCTGATATATACCAGGATATGCTGCTAGTACTGATGAGTGTGCATGAGCTGACAAATGCTTTATAGGGGTATCTGATATATACCAGGATATGCTGCTAGTCCTGATGAGTGTGCATGAGCTGACAAATGCTCTCTAGGGGTATCTGATATATACCAGGATATGCTGCTAGTACTGATGAGTGTGCATGAGCTGACAAATGCTTTATAGGGGTATCTGATATATACCAGGATATGCTGCTAGTACTGATGAGTGTGCATGAGCTGACAAATGCTCTCTAGGGGTATCTGATATATACCAGGATATGCTGCTAGTACTGATGAGTGTGCATGAGCTGACAAATGCTTTGTAGGGGTATCTGATATATACCAGGATATGCTGCTAGTACTGATGAGTGTGCATGAGCTGACAAATGCTTTATAGGGGTATCTGATATATACCAGGATATGCTGCTAGTACTGATGAGTGTGCATGAGCTGACAAATGCTTTGTAGGGGTACCTGATATATACCAGCCTAACACCCTAACATAAACCCCGAGTCTAAACACCCCTAATCTGCTGCCCCTGACATCGTCAGCACCTACATACATTTATTAACCCCTAATCTGCCGCCCCCAACTACATAAATTTATTAACCCCTAATCTGCCGCCCCAATGTCTCCGCCACCTACATAAATTTATTAACCCCTAATCTGCCACCCCCAATGTCACCGCCACCTACATAAATTAATTAAGCCCCAATGTCGCCGCCACCTACATAAATTTATTAACCCCTAATCTGCCGCTCCCAACGTCGCCACCGCCACTATACTAAAGTTATTAACCCCTAAAACTCTGGCCTCCCACATCACTTACACTAAATAAATATATTAACCCCTAAACCTAACCCTAACGTAACCCTAACACCCCTAACGTTAATATAATTAAAATAAATCTAGATTAGGGGTTAATAATTTTGTTTTAGTGTTTGCTATGTGGGAGGGCCTCGGTTTAGGGGTTAATAGGTAGTTTATGGGTGTTAGTGTACTTTGTAGCACTTTAGTTATGACTGTTAGGACTTTTTGAAATGTGCGGTAGTTACGTTGCGTGACGGCCAAAAAAGTGTGCGGTACAGCTGTACTTACAAGACTCGTAATAGCAGCAGTAGTAAAAAAGCAGCGTTATGAAGCTTTTTTATGAAGCTTTTTCACTCATAACGCAAAACTTGTAATCTAGCCATCAGTTGCCACTTTTTCTCAGTGCAGATTTTATATAATAAATTATGTTATTTGAGACTAGGCGATAATCCTGCCCAGTGGTTGTGCTCATACTTTTTAGGATTATCTGCACCAGAGCACCTTTTCTTTGTCTTTTTTCTAGGACGAGGAGAGAGCTGCTATCCCCTTGGGTCCCTTCGAATCATCATATATCTCGGATTGTGACATCATCGGCACTTATTAACATTCAATTTCATACTATTTGCACTAAGGACTGTGTTTTTTGTATATATATTATTAATAATATTCATAAGTATATACTATATACTTGCTGTTGATTTGGTACATATCTGTAAGGGAATATGTTATACCATTTGTAAGGATAGTATTATTATTATTATCAATTCTTATCAATTTGATTATTATATTATTATATTTTTATAATATATTACAATTTTTATAATAATTTCACAATACACCAGACTAAGATCCAATTATTCATCTTACTAGGAGTAGCATAGAATAGGCACCCCTCATTCTTTTTTGGACACACTACTACTTTGTGCGGTCCAATTTTTTCTGTAATTTATTGTATAATGCAGATATACTTTTTCAGCCATATAAGCCTCAGCGAAAATTTTCAGTGTAAAAAATATAGATGATGTACAGTAAAACATTATATACATATGAATTGTTTGAAACCTTTTTTTGTTTTAGTGAACGCACAGACTATGTTGTGTAAACATACTTTAAATACAGAGATCATAAATGAGTAGCAATGTTGTCGGGCTTTTGCTGAAACTGTGATCCCTATTATTTCCTATGGGAGACACAACGTCACTCGTTGAAACAGAGAGGGTCAGCCCACTTTCTTTGAATATATCGCCAGACCCACGTATTATGAGGCTGGTGAAACCAAAAAGGCAATTTCTTGTGGGTCTGAAGATGCTTTGATCATCAGGACCTTAGGGCCTAATGATCAAACACTCGCCAGCATGGAGAGGAATCTCGCAAAATCTTTGGAAGCTTTTTAAAAGCATTGTAAGTGTCCCTCCTTTACATCCATAACCCCATATAGCTAGATAAATAGCACTCAAGCTAAAATTTGCCTTTAAACAAATGTTTAAGGGACCTCGCAGTACTGACGAGATGTCTTAGATCATCTCACCATTAGGGGCCCATTTATCAAAGGGCTTGCGGACCTGATCCGACACTGCGGATCAGGTCCGCAAGACCTCGCTAAATGCGGAGAGCAATACGCTCTCCACATTTAACATTGCACCAGCAGCTCACAAGAGCTGCTGGTGCAACACCGCCCCCTGCTGACTCGCGGCCAATCGGCCGCCAGCAGGGAGCTGTCAATCAACCCGATCGTATTCGATCGGGTTGATTTCCGGCGGTTCCTGTCCGCCTGCTCAGAGCAGGCGGACAGGGTTATGAAGCAGCGGTCTTTAGACCGCTGCTTCATAACTTGTGTTTCTGGCGAGTCTGAAGACTCGCCAGAAACACGGCCCTTCAAGCTCCATACGGAGCTTGATAAATGGGCCTGTAAGTCTTAACCTCAGTGGAGCGTGCTAATTAAGGAAGATAATAGAAATGTGTTATTCATTGTTCAACTGTTCAACTGTATTGACACATGAATTTTTGAGATAGCAGCATGTTTAGATTGGAACTTGTTTCACAGATTAACCATTCATGCGTGTTTGAGTGGTCCTTCCTGAGGGTGCAGGAACCAAAATGTCATCTAAATAGTATGGGTCTATTTGTTAAGAAATTTTGAAAATAATGTCATTTGAACTTTTATGGAATTTATAGGTGCAGTGCCTAGACCAAAAGGAAGAGTTACACAGAAGTGTTCTTATACTTTGAGGGACATTAAACTCAATTTTTGTTTTTCAGGATTTAGTAAGAGCATGCAATTTTAAACAACTTTTTGATTTACTTCTATTATCTAATTTGCTTCATTCACTTGCTATCTTTTGTTGAAAAGCACATTTAAATAGGCTCCGTAGCTGCTGATTGGTGTCTGCACATAGATGCCTCATGTGATTGGCTAACCCATGTGCATTGCTATTTCTTCAACAAAGGATATTTAAAGAATAACTCAAATTAGATAATAGAAGTAAATTATGATTAAGTGCCAAGTGGTGGTGTAAAATGCATAAGCCTATTTATTTTTAATTAAATTCTTTTTTATTGAAAAAGAGTCTGTGCATAGATTACAACATACATGTGTCAAGTAATAATTTTGAAATATCAAAAATGACATTTCTTATACATTTCTTATACAGTGATACAGACTCTAAAAAAATTTGTAAAAAGAAAAAAAAAGTAACAAGGTATGCCCAAAAGAAAAAAAAGAAAAAAGCATTTGTCAGCTCATGCACACTCATCAGGATTAACATGTGTGTCCAATCTCAGAGTTTAAATTTAAATAGCATATAGTACATTATATTGAAATCTCAACATTAGCCCGCAAAACATCATATGTTTATTCACAATGAATTTCCCTTTACAGTTAATGAAATTGTATTGTTTCTAATATATTCGTCCCAGATTGCTTGTAACATAGTAAAGCATTCAGTGTTACCTTTCTTAAATACTGAATATTCCTCCTGCTCCAACAACTCAGTGACCTTATCCCTCCACATCGCCAGAAAAGGAACATCCCTTGACTTCCAAATTTTGGCTATTAGCATTTTGACACTGTTGGTAAATATCCGAAATAGGGGGAGAAGGTGGTTGGAGGGAAGATGGGTAGACTTATTTAGTAACCAGATCTGAGGGTCTGGTAGTATAATTATTTGAAAAATATGTTCTACTTCATGTATTACCTCATACCAGTAGTGATTTATTAGAGAGCACCACTACCACCTGTGTCCCATTCCACTCCCAACATGACCACATCTCCAGCATTTGTTGCTAACTTTGGGATATAATCGATGAAGCTATCGGGGAGTTAAATACCAACAGTGCAGAATTTTGTAATTGGTTTCCAGGATAGCGGCTGAAGTAGAGGATTTTTAGCATTTATAAATATGTTGGTCGCGGTCTGCGGGAGGATAATTATTCCCAACTCTCTTTCCCACATCTCAATAGAATATGGTAAGTTTCCTGGGGGAGGTTGAGTGATGTTTCTATAAATGATGGATAGGGAATGTTTTATTGGGGAGCTTGATAAGTATAATTTCTCAATGTTAGTAGGTATGCGAACCATGTTGTTTTTATGTTTATGGGTGTATATATAATTATGTAGTCTTCTGTAGGAGAACCAATTTCTCGCCCAGTCATAGCCTTTGTTTACTAATTGATCTTGCGTGCATATTGTTTCGTTAGCGGTTACATGATGAATAGATATGTCCTGAGCCATTGAGGCCAGGGAATTTAAGTTAAATAGGGAAGTAATAGAGAAATCGATATTGTGAAGGAGGGAAGTTAGAGGGCCCGGATTGGAAGAAAGGTATGGGTAATGTCTAGAGGCCAAGTCCCATTGAGATGCAGTTTCGCTTGTGATTGGGTTAGTGATCAGTCTAACTTTCTCATGGAAGTCAGGTCTCCAGCATAAGTTAGTCAATGGTAGGTCAGGGTTTACATATTCCTCAAGTCGAACCCACCTCCTCTGTGTTTTGCCCACCCTCCAGACCAATATCCTCTGCAGGTATATCAAGGTTCTATACGCCTCCAAATTGGGTAATCCCAGTCCACCATGAGATCTCGGTAAGTACATAGTGCTTTTATTAATTCTTGGTGGCTTCTTTTGCCACACATAAGAGTTGAATCAATTTTGTATCTGGGGAAGATATTTAGGAGGCAAAGGGATTGGCAATGCTTCCATAATGTAGAGGAGTCTTGGGAAAATATTCATTTTTAAAGTATTAATACGTACCCACCAAGTTAGTTTCTATGAGCCCCAGGAAGATAGGTCCCTCGTGATTATTGATTTAATTGGGAGGTAATTTACTTGAAATATCTTGTCGAAAGTATCGGGAAGATGTACACCTAAGTATTTCATTGACTCCTTACATCACTTAAAGGGGCAGCTATTTTTTATTAATTTAACTGAGCTCTCCGATAAACCAAAGCCCAGTATTTCAGATTTGCTCTGATTTATCAAAAAGTTTGTCAGGTTATGAAAGATGGAGAACTCCAACAAGAGCGGTGGAATAGATTTTTCCGGGTTAGTCAGGGTAAAGAGGATATCAACGGCGAATAGGGATATCTTAATAATTTCTTGTCCTAGTGTAACGCCTGTTATTTCTGAATTGTTTCTTATCTTGGTAGCTAGCGTTTCAATTCCTTATCTCTATTGGGTGTGATAGAGAACCATTAACTAATATGCGGGCGCTGGGGGATGTATATAATGCAAATATACATTTTAAGGTAATAGGGCTAAAGCCGAATGCCTCCAGGGATGTTCTCAAGAATGACCAATTAACGCGGTCGAAGGCCTTTTCGGCATGTGTTGAAATTAATACTGAAGGGATATTTGTATTTGTGATATGCCAATTTAGGTGAATATTATGAACTGTGTTATCCCTTGCCTCGCGGCCAGGCACAAAGCCAACCTTGTCGTTGTGTATGAGGTTGGGGAGGAACTGGTTCAATCAGTTCGTTATTATTTTTGCAAAGATCTTTATGTCGGTGTTGATAAGCAATATCGGACGGTAGTTAGTTATTTGGTCCGGTGATTTACCAGGTTTGAGTATTACTGAGATGTGTGCCTGGAGCGAGAACGAGAAAAAAAAAACACATTATCATCTATGCTCTGGTAATATCTTAAAATAAATGGGCATAGTATTTCTTTGAATTGCATATAATAGAAGTTTCTGAACCCATCAGGGCCCGGAGCTTTACCCGCGGGGAGAGAAGAGATAACTTCAAGAAGTTCCTCCTCAGAGAATGGAGTATCTAGTACATCACTTTGTTCTTTAGAAAGTTTGGGAAGATTTAGGTCAGAGAGATAGTCTGCTATTTCGTCAGGGTTGGGGTCATTAGTGTCATGTCTTATATTATATAGTTTATCATAGTAGTCTTTAAATGCTAATGTAATGTCAGCAGTAGTGGAATTCATGTTGCCGGATGCCCCACGTTTCCCCATTATATACTGTCTATTTGTTCTTCTTTTGAGCTGTCGTGCCAGCATTTTCCCCTGTTTGTTAGCCCCTTTGTAATACACTTTTTTGAGGAACAGGGCTCTTTTTTTAGCTTCGGTACCCAAAAAAAGGCGAAGCTGATTTCGTTTGTGTGTAATACTATCTAGCAGTGAAGTATTTGTTGGGTATAATTTATGTATATCTTGTAGTTTAGCTATGTCATCTAAAAGGGAGTTAAGATAATTATTCTGTTGTTTAAGCTTGGCGGCTTTAATGGCGATAAGCTCCCCTCTAATAACGCATTTGTGTGTATTCCAAATATTATGTATATCCATGTCTGAAGTATCATTTCTTTGGAAGTAATCAATTAACAATTTTTGTACCTGGATGAAAGTCAGGGGGTCTCTAAGGAGAGAATCATCAAACCTCCAATTGGCATTAGAGGGTAACGAGGTGGGCCATTGAAATTGACAACTGATTTTGGCGTGGTCTGACCAGGTAATAGGAAAATGTCAGTGGAAGTGATGTGTGATAAGCTGGTGACATCCGTGAAAAAATAATCAATTCTTGTGTATACGTGGTGGGGATTTGAGTAGAACGTGTAGTCTTTTTTGTCAGGGTGTTGGAGTCGCCAAGTATCATGTATTGCCAATTGTGAGAGGGATAGCTTAATTTGTTTTAGCATCTTGTTGGGCACCGAGGACGTAGAGCAATCTAGTACCGGGTCAAATGCAAGGTTAAAGTCACCTCCAAGGATTAAACTACCTCTAGTTACTTCAATGATTTTTTTTGTTAAGCTGGAGAAAAAAGGGGTCTGGGTCGACATTGGGGGCGTATATATTTACAAGTGTTATGGGTTTGTGATATAGAAATCCCACTACAATTATATCTCTTCCCTCTTTATCCTTATGGGTTGAGGATTCACGAGAGGGCAATCTTTTATTCACCATAATCCCTACTCCATTATGTTTCGTAGTATGGGAAGAGAGATAGACCTCACCAAATTTTTTAAGGCCAACCTTGGGCTCAAACCCCCTTTTATAGTGGGTCTCCTGTATAAATAGGATATCCGCTTTAATTTTCTAATAATCCCTTAGGGCCATCGATCTTTTTTGAGGGCTGTTGAGACCTTTTGTGTTGTGAAAAATGAACTTAATATTTATCTGTGTGTTATCCATTCGGCTGTGTAGAAGAAAATTATTACATCATTCATTTGAACATGAAAAAGAGCAATGTCTGAGATTGGACCAGAGTATTGGATAAAACATATAACAATAGATAAAATAACAATATACTTAAACAAACAAGAAATAGTGTTAACCGTAACATTTGTAAGTAGTGTACGAGACATTCTGCAATACACCTTACTAGGGGGGGGGGGGTATCACCTAGCTAACTCTCAAGATAGCATTATTACATTTGTGTCAAGACGAGAACAGTGATCATGTAATGTAATTAACCGGGAGAGCTATACATTATTATTAAAATGAGAGGAAATGAAAATCAGTTAAAAAGTCAAACGACTAGCTACTGGTAGGTTATGAGTTCCTCGAAATAAAATGCTGGAGCGGGATCAGATTAGGCCCTATAGAAATTTGGATAACAATTATGGCGGCTTATTTATGGGCCCAAAGGGATCTGTTCTAGTCGGCTATTTTAAGTTTCCGTCAAGGGCAGATATAATTGCTAATTTTGTATTTAGTTCAATAATGTTGCGTGTATGTAGGAAGACCAACAATGCAATCCTTAGCAAAGAGTAAATCACAAATTTTACATTGTATTTAACTATTGCAAACACAACTAGCCTAACAGTTAATTATAAATCATATTATGTATGACCTTATACAGTATTTTACCAGAGCATATTCTGCCTCTCTTCTCCTTGTGTATATGTTCTCATGGTGAAGCAAACAAGTATGATGAG
This sequence comes from Bombina bombina, assembly GCF_027579735.1. Taxonomy (NCBI): domain Eukaryota; kingdom Metazoa; phylum Chordata; class Amphibia; order Anura; family Bombinatoridae; genus Bombina; species Bombina bombina. Next base: position 772,316,436 of record NC_069500.1, on the reverse strand, counting down.
GATGACAAAAAGATGTAGACAATAACTTTTAATTTGGCCTTAAACCCCAAAAGTGACCAGTTCCCAGGCCTGGGTATGAATGTCAATTAAATAATTGCTAAATAATATAATGTCAAGTGTGTTGACGCTTCATGATGGCGGTGAACCATCTCCAGGGTGTAGAGCGCTTGTCTTCCTCCTCTTTGATTGAACTCTTTGCCACTGAGGTCGTTGTTCCCTTGGGTGCAAAGATCCAGAGTCCATGGGTAAAGGAGGGGTGTTAATAACTGTTTCAGTTGGTGGGTTAAATTTAATGTTGAGAGATCTGGTAAAATGATCTAGATCATTGTAATCCTTGTAGATAATCTGGGATCCCTCATGGCTTATTATTAGACTAAAGGGAAAACCCCAGCGATATTTTATTCAATGCTCCTGCAGTGTGCTTGTAATAAACTTGATCTTCTTACGTCTCTGAATTGTGTAGGGGCTGAGATCCTGATAGATTTGTAATGAATGACCTTCATAAGAAATAGACTGCTGAGCTCTTGCTGCTGCTTGCCAGATGTTATCTTTTGCAGTAAAACGCAAGAATCTAATGATTACATCTCGTGGAGGCAGTGGAGGTTTGGGTTGGGGGCGCAACGCCTATGGGCTCTGTCGATATCTTCACTCAATAAAGGCAGTGAATTTGGAGAGAGGTGCTGAAATAATCCTTTGAGATCATTTTTTAACTGGTCCTGGTGAATGTCTTCTGGAATGCCACGGATACGCAGGTTATTCCTGCACCCGCGATTATCAAGGTCTTCTACTTTATCTTGTAGCGATTGGACCATAGAGTCTTGTATGGAAAGTGTTTCTTGTCCCTCCTCTAAATATTCAATCCTACCACCCATCTCATTTAGATCTTTTTTTAAATCTCTTAGTTCTTCTTTTATAAAAGTTTTTAACGACTCTAGGTCTGATTTTGAGGGTAATGACGCCAGCTTTACTTGTATGGCCTGTAAGGGATCCTGTTGATTGTGTGTTAGCTCCATAGAACTGAGCACTCCAGCAAAAATTACAGTGCTAGGTATAGAGGGCACTATTGCATTAAATACAACAGAAGAAGCAAAAGAGTTCTGTAGAGAAAACAATATTGAAGTATAAAGTAACTACGATAGAGTACTTAACTGTGTACAGAAAAGGTAAATTCAATGGAGGTTTTGTCAGATGACAACGAGGTGGGGGGCAGGGGGGAGTGGGGGGTTTTCTTTTTATTATTTCTTTTTTTTTTTTTTTTTTCCCCCCCTCTCTCCTCTAGAAAGCATAACAATTTAATAAATAAGAAATTAAATGAATAATTCAATAAAATTAATTTCCTGGAATGTGGGTGGGATAACATCTCCGATTAAGCGGAAAAATGTGCTTAAAGAAATTAGGAAACATAAGTCAGACATTATATTCTTGCAAGAACTACATCTTAAAAAAGTAGAGATAGGAAAGCTGAAAATGAATTGGATTACTGAAATAATCGCGACACCATGTGAAAAGCGAAAAAGAGGAGTAGCGATAATGTTTGGGAGGGAACTATCATATACGATACTTAAACAGGAATTAGATCCGGAAGGGAGGTACATTTTGTTGCAGATAAAATTACATGACCAGATTTGGACGCTATGCAATGTATACGCGCCAAATATCTGGGAACCTAAATTCTGGGATAAATTAAAAAAGGTCCTATCTCCATATATAGCTCAGAACCTGATTGTCGCAGGGGACTTTAATAATACGCTGTGCCCGATTTTAGACCAATATAAAATTCGTCGGAAAGAGGCCAATTATAGGGAAGCCAAGCATTTGCAGAACTTCACCGGTATACTAAAGCTTCGGGATGTCTGGCGAATTCAGCATCCTGATACTCGGGAGTTTACATGTGAATCGGGTGCACATAAAAATTTCTCCCGAATAGACATGTTCTTAGTAGATGACCAGATTTTGAAACATAAAATCGAATCTCAGATCTCGGAAATAGTTATTTCTGATCATGCGATTATTGATATAAAGGTTACGTTGAATCCCCCCCCAATAAAATCAGTCAGTACTTTCCGCTTTCCTCATTATATGATCAAAAATATTCAATTTGAAAACTGGTTAAAGCAAAAATGGAGGGAGTACTACGCGCAAAATCGAGAGTATGAAAATAAAATAGAGGTGTTGTGGGAGGCGGGTAAAGCCGTTATTCGGGGAGAGGTGAAAGCATATATGATCAAAAGAAATAAGAAAAATAAAGATAGAGAAAACCAGTTGATCAATCAACTCAGAAATAGCTACGTTAATTATCTCAGAGCACCTAATAAAGACACATGGGACAAATACAAAGAAGCAAGACTGGAAAGGGAATGTTTTCTAAGAAAGACTGGAGCGCAGGATGAGCTAAAAAATAGAGCTAAATTCCAGGGTTTTCAGGGTATATCTGCTAATCATCTGGCCAGGTTGGTTAAATTCAGGAAGAAATCAAACCATATCCCAACTATTAAATCAGAAGAGAAAATATGTACAAATCCAGAGGAAATTAGAAAAATATTCTATAACTACTACTGCAGACTTTATGCCAAGGAGGAGGTCAATCAAAAGCAGAAAGAGCAATTCTGGATGGGGTTGGACATCCCGCAGATCTCACAAGAAGCACTACAGTTTATTAATGCCCCTATAACTGAAGTGGAAATATTAGCTGTCATAAAAAGGGCTAAGTCTGGCAAGGCGCCCGGGCCAGATGGCCTATCTGCAGAATTCTATAAAATAATGGCTACAGAGATATCCCCTATTTTATCCAGGTTATTTAATCAATATTATCTTCAGAAAGATATGAACTCAAGGTATTTTTCTGACTCAGTAGTTACCCTAATCCATAAAAAAGAAAAGGATCCAACCAATGTTGCATCATATCGTCCGATCTCCCTCCTGAACCATGATTATAAAATTTTAATGTCCCTCATTGCAGATAGATTGAAAAAATCTATTTGTGATATCATACACCCTGACCAGGCAGGTTTCATCCCAGGAAGGAACTCAGTAAGAAACATGCGTAGAGTACTTACTACTGTGGACTACCTTTATCAGATCGGCCAGGACCCTGCGAAAAAATACCAAGGGAAAGATATAGCATTGGTCACTGCCGATGCTGAAAAGGCTTTTGACTCTATTATCTGAGACCATCTAATAAATTCACTGAGGAAGTTTGGTTTTTCGGGTGCCCTGGTCGATCTGATTGGATTAGTAAATAACAAACCCAGATCTAAATTGCTTATCAACGGGGAACTGACACATTACATCAGCAAGAACCCCGCACATTGGTACCAGCTTAATTTTAAAGAGTTATTTCAGAACCTACATTATCACTTAGCAAAATGGAATTTATATTACTTATCTATTTCAGCTCGGGTAAATGTAATAAAATCTATTATATTCCCAAAATTCTTGTTTTTACTACAGAATTTACCTTTACTACTGCAAAAAAATGATATCGATAGGTATAACAAGGCCTGTGCTCTGTTTATCTGGGGGAAAAGGACGTCACGTATTGCTTTTTACAAATTGCCGCAGATGAAACTATCTGGGGGCTTTGCTTGCCCTAACATAAAACATTACAATATAGTTTCATTGGTTAAATTTGGGATAGATTGGCTCAGCAGAACAGATTACGTCACATACTATGACCAGGAGACAGAATTAATTAAACCATTCAATTTACAGGCTATTCTGCATTATCCATACAAACAACTACCAAGCAATATCAGCAGACTAGCGACTATTGCAAACATCGTCCTTGCATGGCAGAAATATTGTAAAATCATGGGTATAGAATTTCAGATATCTAATTATCTTCCGCTATGTGGCAACCCAGCCTTCCTACCAGGATATAGTAATGAGTTATTTAATATCTGGGAAAATAAAGGCCTGATATACGTATCACAACTGAAAGAATCATTAATAGGGCCAATCAGATCATTCGCAGATCTGGCAGGGGAGTTCGATCTATCATCTAAACATTTCTATGCATACCTACAGACTCGCCATTTTTTAAATGATTATGAAAAAAGATTTGGTGAGAATTGGACTCACAGAAATATAGACTCAGGCATCAAATTATACAAAGCAGGAAAAAGATCAATATCAATCTGGTACCAGTATATTATGGTCCAGGAGGGAGAAAGGCACATCGAACAGATCAAACAAAAATTCGTAAGGTACTTTCCACAACTTCAAGACGAAGACATAACAGATAGTTTAAAGAAAACATTAGAAGCCACAGATAGAATCAATCTAAGGGAGTCACAATACAAGTTAATCAACAATTTTTATCTAACCCCCGCCAGAATTGCTAAGTGGTCCCAAATCCAGCAGATCTGTCCCAAATGTTATAGTCCAAACTCGAATTTAATGCATTATTTTTGGAGCTGTCCAAAGGTCACGCAATTTTGGAGTAAAATCCAATACTGGATAAATAAAAATTTAAGCGACAGGACAGAAATAGTGGCAAAACATGTCTTCTTTTTGCACCCAACACGTAACATTGGAGACAGAATATTTATAAATACGGCGATCCTCATCGCAAGAAATGAATTATGTAAAAAATGGAAGCACAAAAATGCTCCATCCTTAACGGAATTTTTGAATCACATGAGGAGTCAGATTATGACAGAGACTATAGGACTAGATAAGAGGGCAGAGAATCAGGTTGTAACATTTTTTAAGAAGTGGAAAAAGTATCTGTACTTTCTACCTGTTACAGTGCAAAATCATATATTATCTACATTTCAAGACTCTATACCTTTCTTAGAATTAGTTGTAAATGGTTCATTACCTCCAAATTGGTTACGTACATAACAAAGTCTTACAACACTAGAGAGGATTTTTTTTTTTTTTCTTTTCCTTTTTTCTCTTCCCTCCCCCTTGCCCCCCCCCCCCCCATGGGCACTGTTTTTAATACCCTGGCGATTCTTCTTGGGTCTTTCTTCTGTGCTAGCTCTAGTATATAACGGAGGGGTTATTGTTAGCTCCTAGGTGCAGAAACAAGCTAAATAAGAGTAATATTGTGCAGGAGAACTCAGGAAAATGTCTAAGGAACTGCATAACGTATTTGAGGTGTATATTTGTATATATAGCTGTTCCATATAAAGAATATAAGAAAAGAGAAAATGTTATAAGATTGGGAGGAACGAAATTATCCCAGTAAATTTAAGTGGCAAAACATCGAGAAAGATGTATATATTGCAAATAATGTGGGAAAATTTTTATGTGTATTTTATTTTATTCAAAATGTAATCCAATATTGTTTATATAAGATGAAGATATATATGGATTTTCTTTTTGTATTGTAACAAATTTTTGTTCAGCTTTCTCTCCCAATAAAAAAAAAAAAAAAAAAAAGAACTGAGCACTCCTGGCACCTCAGAAACCCCTAATGCTGTAGCTGGCGTTGCATCAGTTGCATGGAAAAAGGAAGAAACTGATGGGGTCTGTTGCTGTGTTTTTGCAGACTTTTCTGGTTTCTGACCCTTTTTTGAGGTCATTGTTATGTCCTTTAATAAGTGGACTACCAAATTCGAGTTGGTGTAGCTTCACCTTATATACTGTGTACTATAGGAGGGGTTATAAATGAACCCTTTTTGGGGACAAACGTTGTGTCAAGTCAATATGTATAAGGAATATTTAGTTTGCTATTTAGCAAGATCTGGTCTGACTGTGAATAATATTATATAATAAAGGCCCCTTTATTGTCTGCTCAAACTTGGATATTTCCCCAGAAGGAACAGTTGTATTGAGACCCAGGTTATTGTCCAGATCAAACACTACAACTGATAGCAGGGAGCCTCTCAGTGGAGCTATTTACCTTATGGGTCCGGTGTTGTGCTCCCCTGACCCAGCCACACGGGTAATGTAGTAGCCAGCAATGGTCAATGTGGGCGAGCCGGAAGAAACACCTCCGTGAAGCACCGATCCTGTGATCACAGCTGCAGGTTATCTTCCGGAACCTCGTGGTCTGTATTTTAACAAGGGCGCACCTGAAGTATAGAGAGGATTAAGACCTCCGTTAGTCTAGATGGCGGCACTCCGGGAATTTTCCTATGTCGCAACTGCCGATGAGAGGCCTAAGGACTGGCAATCCAAGCTGCTTGTCTTATGGAGCTCCTCCGATGTCTTTATATATTTAATAGGGTTGTCTCCTGTCCATTATAGAGGGTTGAGAGAGTAGGCTGATGCAGAGCTGTTTCAATGTGCAGCCATGTTCCTGCACGGCTTGGCTCCGCCCCAAGCCTATTTATTTTTAAATGAGCGTTTGTTTTTTTATTTGTACCACTGATGTGCAGCCAGTTTTTTTCCAACTAACTTTGCCACATAGCTGACATATTTGTTCCTTATTGGCTTTTTAAAAAAATGTATATTTATTGATTTTTCAAGAAAATGCAAACTAATAATAGTAAATCAACAAGAAAACAACAAAGTAGATACTAATGTTACTACAAATAATCTACTGCAAATAAATAATTTCATCGAATCACTGCACTAAAGCGCACGCTAAATAAGACGTAGAAGGATTTTAGCAGTGAGACAGTAAAGATGATAAAAAGGTCAGATAAAGGAAAGTTTAGATCCAATCAGATTTGTGTAAAATATTTTTAAGCTGTACTAAGGCAGGTGGTTTTGTTTTAAATTGCTCCCAATAAAATTGAATATTGTAGAAATAGTAATTATGTCTCTTGTCATAACCATATCCCTCCATAGAAAGTAGATCAGCCACCCAGCAAATCCATGACAGTAAAGCAGGTGATTTCAATACTCTAGCAATTAGAGATGTTGTGCTATTTATTGCTATCTGAAAAAGTGTTATTCTGATTTTACAGGAGCACTTTTTTTTTTTTTTATTAAGGATAGCGTATGACTCCTGGAGTGTGAATGTCATCCCAAATAGATAATTATCTAGACCCTTAACCTCCTTAGACAGTGAGCGGATCCAAGGGCAACACCACCATATATGGAGCATATGGCCTACTTCTCCACAGTCCCTCCAAAAACGCCCTTGTGAATCTTGTGAAATATGTTTGAGGTCTACAGGAGTGAGATACCAGCTTGTTAATATTTAATAGCTGAATTCAAATATATTTGGGTATACCAAGCATTTGTGTTCTATAAAATATTTTGTGTCATTCTTTCATATATATATTTCTACTCAATTCCCTATGCCATTGGTCTATATATTTAGGTATGGGTTCCCTAAAAGGTTATTCAGAATACGTCTTTCTATGGACAGGTATCCATGAAATAATTGGTCCTTCTGTCAGGCATAGGCACTCAAACTCGGTTGGATTTCTGAGTAGGTCTGTCTTATGTGGGGTGGTGTGTAGAAGATGTTGAACCTGTGCATATTTGAGTCAGGAACAGAATACACCATCTGATATGTGTTCTAAATCTCGTCTAGGTTTAAGTTTGTGATTTTCTGTCAGGGAACAGATTGGGACCAAATTTTGTATAAGCAGTCAATAACGCAGCAGTCAATTTACCCTCCGCACTAACTACTACATTGTTTCTTGCCTCTCTGCAGTTTTTAAATGTAAAGTGGTGTATAAGTAAGTACACAGGTTTTTTCTTAGTACATATACATATATATATATATATATACATATATATATATATATATATATATATATATATATATATATATATATATATATATATAGAGAGAGAGAGAGAGAGAGAGAGAGAGAGAGAGAGAGAGAGAGAGAGAGAGAGAGAGAGAGAGAGAAATACTTATGCTGCTGGGGTATATTTTTAATGCTGTTTTGTTCCTCTAAACTAGGATTCTGGCCTCCCTTTGTTTCCATTGTACAAGGGAGTTCTACAGATGTTTGCTCCAGGGATTAGAGACTTTCTGCGCTCTACAAATACTAAACTCCTCCAAGTCACAAAGATTTTTGTCTGATAGTCATCCTACACTTGATTTATCTGATTACAGGTAGCCCTCAGTTTATGCCGTGGTTAGGTTCCAGAAGGAATGGTTGTAAATCGAAACCGTTGTAAATTGAAACCCAGTTTATAATGTAAGTCAATGGGAAGTGAGGGAGTTAGGTTCCAGGCCCCTCTCAAAATTGACATAAGTAACACCTAATACATTATTTTTAAAGCTTTGAAATGAAGACTTTAAATGTGAAACAGCATTATAAACCTAATAATATAGATTGTATCATCATCAAACTAAGTTTAATGAACAAAAACATTTGCTAAACCGCACCTAATAAAATTATCACACAAACACAGACTGTATCATCACCATCAATCTAAGTTTAATGAACAAAAACAAAATAATCACACAACAGACTGTATCATCATCAAACTAAGTTTAATGAAGAAAAATGTTTTTTTACTTGCATTTTTCTGCAGCTAAGGGAAGTGGCTGCTAGATCTTGTTCCTTTAAAAACGGCTCCATTGCTCAGGTCTGGTTATAAACTGATTTCAGCCTGCCTGTGTTTAATCACACAACAGACTATACCATCATCAAACTAAGTTTAATGAACAAAAAAACGTTTTTTTACTTGCCTTTTTCTGCAAACAGTTTTCTGCATTGAGTCTGCAGCTAAGGGAAGTGGCTGCTAGATCTTGTTCCTTTGAAAGCTGATCCATTTATCATGTCTGGCTTGCTTTTCTTTGCATGTGTTTGCTGCAACACAAGCGGACAGCTCCACCTACTGGCTATTTTAATGTATGCATGTGCTAATGCTTTCAATAGCAGTCAATGCTTTTCAATAGCAAAAAATGCTATGTAAGAACTTACCTGATAAATTCATTTCTTTCATATTAGCAAGAGTCCATGAGCTAGTGACGTATGGATATACATTCCTACCAGGAGGGGCAAAGTTTCCCAAACCTCTGTTTTTATTTTCTCGTTTTATAAAATATATACACATGCAAGAAGATGCCTATTCTCTAGCTTTTAGTTTTATTTTTATTATTATTTTCATCCTAATCGCTAGAACAAATTTTACCAAATACTGTGTATTTTCTAAGGCGTTTTTAAAATCCATTTCTCAGGACAAATACATTGTAACTTAGGGTTAAATACAATTTGTAACAACTATGCAGATACTAGATACAGTTTGTATTTTATATACTGTTTGCATTATTATTGTACTGCGTTTGTTTGTATAATCCTTTGTTTCTGATCATCTAGCTTGTGATTGGTCTGACATTGACCAATCAATTTTCTTGGCAGGCTTTTTAAATGTTCTTCTGCACTATTTGTGTCATATACCTTTTCTGATGAAACGGCCAGGAGCTTATGGCCGAGAAACGCGTTAAAAGCTCACCACAAATAAATTGTTTTTACTTTTTTATACACTAAGCCTTGTATCATTTGGCTTATTTATCTTTGCTTGCCAAGTTTTCTCTACTATCAGTAGATTCTTTCACCGAGTGTAGCTCACCGAGTGTAGCTCTGCCGAGGACTGTTTTCTAACTACCAGCTTGCAGCGTGGATTACACACAGAGAGCAGCTGCACGCTGTTTCTTCCCACAGCACAGCTACAGAGGATTCAGACTCGATCTATAGAGGAGAGCCCACAGCCGTCCGCTCAGGAATTCGGATGTTACCCGGCACAGCGTACTGACTGCTGCTAAAACGTCAGTCTGCCTATTCGCACCACTTTCAATAAGGGTGCCAATACTCTTGTGAGTATATTTCCACTTCTCTTCACTCTCACTGTGATTCCTTCTTACAAAACCTACTTGCACAATGAGGCGCTGTTTTTTTTGCATCATTTCTAGATAGTGGGTCCTGATCAGACATCTCCAAGACCAGCTGCCGACTGCACCATGAATATTTTCTTTTGAACACTTCCACTGGGATGATAAAGATTTCCACAACCTTATTTCAGAAACACTGACGATTCCAGTTACTAATTTCCAACACCACTTCTGGGACTCACATCACGATAAGCTTTTTTTTCCTCAATTCAATTCTTTGGTTATATTTTGTATTATTTTAGTTGTTTTAGTTGTTTGGTAAATATTATCAATCCAGTAATCCTTTTTGTGCCGTCACGTACAAAGGTTTACACATACACATTTTTTACAACTTAATATTGGACCTTTACTTCAGAGTCATTTTATACACATTTCAAAATATACATTTTTTTATCACACCCAGAGGCACACTCTAATTATTATTATTGTATTCTTGCAACTGCACTTTTTAATACCTTATGAGGATTAATCAATCACTTCCTGCCAGTTCTTGATTTGATTGGTCTTTGGCGCACGCTATTACCATTTTTTATATTTGGTATTTTATCTTTTTGTCCTTAGATCAATCATAGCAGTGCCGCCTTTTCAATGATTATTTTCTTTTGTTGATCATTTATTATTTATTATTGTCTATCACCTTAGGTATTACACCTTTGAGAATAATATCACTACTTCACTATAGCACGTTATATTATTTTCACACTTATACACTTTTCTCTACTTATGTCCTTATAGAACACAGCAAATTTTGAAAGTCTGATATATATAATATAATATTTGGTCTTCTGTATATATTAGTAGACACATCACATTCATCATCACCATTAACATCATTATTTACGATCTGTCACTAATAGTGTAATATTAATATTTCCTAAATCACTTTTTCTTTCAAAGTTCCATTCAGTTAACAAAATGCAATCCAAAGAGGAAAGAAACAAGAAAAGATCTACTTTTAATTTAATGGGACAATCATGCTCCAACGCTATGGAATCAGATCCCAACACAGTTACCTCTATGAAGGATCTTTTCCATGCTTTGGAGGATGAAATTCTTAAAAAACACCGACACTGGTGGGATCTTACTACTTTAGAAAAATACTTAGAAATTAAACAGATCCCTAGAGGCTTACGTGTCCTGAAACACTGTTCCTTTAAGGAGGACACCGAACTCCTTGAGAAATGGTACAAGATTTTAGATGATTGTGCTTTCGATCTGATGAAAATTTTGATCGAACACAGACGTCTTTTATCTGACAAATGTAGTGAAAACATTGATAAAATCCAAGCAGATCTAATTAAATATTTAGAGAATCCAGATTATGAACGACTCTTAAAGAGAATGTATGAACGCACTGACAAATTCCAAGAGGATTTAGTTCTATCCAAAAATAAGAAGTTAGAGAGGGACAATAATGATTATTTAAAAAATCAAGTTTACACTTATAATAGGCCAACACAGGCAATTTTAGAAGCAAATCCAGAGACATCAGAAAATGCATCAGGGGACAGAGAGATACAATCATCACATGATAATGACATTCAACAAGGTACCAATTTTTCAAATAACAAACACAGACCTACACACCGTTCTAATTTCAGACAATTTAGATGACAAGAACACACTCATTCATATTCGCGAAATAGATTTCATCATCAATCACATTATCATCAGCAACACTCCCAAACCAGACAAGAACCATGGAACAGACAACCCTATTACAATAGATATGAATATAACAGAAATGACTCATGGAACAGACAACATAGACCTGATAATATCAACCAATATGACCAACACTACAGACGAGACAATTTCAACCAGTATGACCAACACTACAGACGAGACAGTTATAATAGAAATTATGAAACCCCCAGATTTCACAGATACAATCAGAGGGAACGAGATTTGAATAACCCTAGAGGCCGAGAACAGAGATCATATCATCCTGATTTTAGAACAAACAGTCCACTTAGGAACAAAACTGGGGACCAAGAACACCAAAAAACTTCTTTCAATAATTTTCAACATAACAATAGGTTCTCTCCACTAGCCTCCACATCTGATGATAATGTTTTTTTCAGAGAGACATGTCAGAAATAATTCCAATCTGGCAGTTACATCTCCTTTTTTAGGGAATGCTCCAAAATCAGGCAAAAATCCCCCAGACGGACAAAATTACAACAAAAAAAGACCATTTCATACAGACCAAGAGGGTCAAGAGGGTCAAGAGGCCGAGGCCTTACCACCAAGAAAAAAGAATCACAAGAACTAGAAAAGGGCATATTTAATCTGTCATCCCACAACCTTACCACTAATGAGAAGAGAGTTTTAAAACAGGGTCTTTCCTTTTGCCCACCTAATCCACAAAACAATTTTAATCTATTTGTCGATCTTAATCGTTTTACTAGAAAACTAGCACTTCAGAAATACTTTGCACAAAAGAACATAAAAAAATACAATCCAGAGGAAAAGAATATAGTCTGTATCCTTACAGATACCATGGATTATGGAAACAGAACCCCCACTATATACAGTACTGTCGACAATTTTACAACACACTTATATGAGGGTATAATACATACCAATGTTAAGACAAAATCTTCTTTCTCCCCTCCTGGGCACAATCATTACATAGAGGTTTTCCAGAACCTAGTTCTGGAAGACTGAAAAAATCAAAAAGAAAAACTCCAAGAAGAGCTTTTATAAGAGACAGAGTGATAAATTAGCTATACAGTCTCTTGCCAACAATCCTAATATTATCATTTGTGATGCCGATAAGGGGGGAGGTATCATTATCCAGGATCTGACAGAATATCTAAAAGAGGCAGACAGGATTTTGAAAGACACTGAATATTATAAAGCTCTATCATATAATCCTACTGCACAGTTTCTCACACTCTATCAATCTCTAATCAACAAAGGAATTGCAAATAATATTCTCAATAAAAATGAATCTAGTTTCCTGAAAGTTAGTAACCCAAGTGTAGCCCATTACTACCACTTACCAAAAATTCACAAAAGTTTAATCAACCCGCCAGGTCGCCCTATTATTGCTGGCATTGACAATCTCACTTACAATTTATCTTATTATGTTGATATTATTTTGCAGAAATATGTCTTAGGTTTGCCCTCATACATTAAGGATGGCACAGATCTATTAAATAAAATCAAGAACATTAAAAACACAGGTGACCTCATATGGATCACATGTGACGTCAGTGCATTTACTCAAACATAGCACACCAATTGGGTCTTCAAGCATTATCTGTTTTTTTGAATCGTGATTTATATATGCCAAAAATACAGAGAGAATTTATTTTGGAGTGTATTGAGTTCATTCTTAAACACAATTATTTTATTTATCAAGATGTTTATTATTTGCAGATTAAGGGGACAGCCATGGGCACCAGATTCGCCCCCAGCTTTGCTAATCTTTTCATGGGCATTTTTGAGGAACTTTATATTTACAACTCCTCAGCAGGGGCGAGTCTGGTGCACTATGGCCGCTATATAGATGATTTGATTTTCATCTGGAAGGGCGACCAGACATCAGCGTATACATTTACAGAATCTATGAACAATAATAACATGGGTCTAACTTTCACGGCTAACATCAATTTAGAAACGATAGATTTCTTAGATTTGACTTTAAGTTGGGACACAGACGGCAATCTTAGTTCCAAAACATTTTTTAAAAAAGTTGACAGCAATAGTTATTTAGATTACACAAGTAACCATCACAAGAAATGGTTATCCAATATACCATATAGTCAGTTTGAAAGGATTAAACGTAACTGTTCAGATTCCAATTCTTTTGAGGAACAAAGCCATATAATATATGAAAGATTTACTGAAAAAGGTTACCCTCCTGACCTTTTGGATAATTGTTTGAATACAGTTAGAGATAAGTAAAGATAAACCAACTATAAACAAAGATGAAAATTATTCTTCAGAACCATTGTTCATAACACAATACAATTCCAATTACATACAGATACAAAAGGCCATTAACAAGCACTGGCACATTATTAGGAGAGACCCTGTTTTAAAGACCCTTTTGGGAGAACATCCAAAAATTGTATATACTAGAGCACCAACACTTAGAAGTAAATTGGCACCAAGTAAAAAGGTCAAACATATTTTATCTAACTCACAACCTTTGACTAAGCAGCAAAAAATCTCTCCCTTTTCTTCTTTTTTTGAAAGAATAGGGGTATATAAATGTGGACAAAATAAGTGCAATACATGTAAAGTTATAACTTCTGGGAGAAAGACCTTCCAGTCCTATGTCAGTGGTGAAGTTTTTAACATCAATAGATTTATGAATTGTAACTCTATCTATGTAGTATACGTTCTCGAGTGTTGCTGGGATTCAGTAAGTAGGTCGCACCTCTAGGAAGGCCAAAGTGCGCTGGGGGGAGCACTGGCGTAATTGCAAAAATTGTTTTAAAAAAAAGATTAAACATAGCATTCCTGAACACTGCCTAAACAAACATAAAGGAAATCCTGACATCTTTAAATTTTACCCTATCGATTATATTTCACCTTCTACAGATTATAATAGAATTATTCAGTTAAGGATCCGTGAAACTTTTTGGATCCATAAATTGAAAACTTTACACCCATTGGGCCTTAATTCAAATTTAGATTTAGCTGCTTTCAGTTAGAAATCCCCCCCCCCTCTTCCCTCCCCCCTCCCCTCTCACCAAAATGCTTATGTTCATATCCATCATCACCCAGGTTCAATAACTATTAGAGTGAATCTTATAAAAGTTGCACTACAAGGCAAATAACCTATACTTTCAAAAATTCAAATTTTATTCATTTTTATTTAGGGTTACAATATATATATTTTTTTGGTTTTTGATGACCCAAACAAACATATAGTATGCCTACCCACCAATTATATCTCAATAATTTGCTCATAGTCAGATCCGGACACACACTTACTTTTCCTATAATAGTATTGCACTCAGAACATATTTCATAGTATTATAGATCCTTGATGCACCTGAATACCTAATACGGTGCTAGTGAAGTAATGCTTGTCTGTTCCCCTGATGCATTTTAGAGAGATTTTTTCCCCCTCCATATCGATTTACATTATATAGGATAGACTAAAATAGCCTCTCTTTGAGGTATATGTATCTATTGATAACACACACTTAACAGAAAGTACACAAGGACATAATTTGGGTTTTTTCAGTACAAGAGGAGACTATACATATTCTGTTTTTATTTTCTCATTTTATAAAATATATACACATGCAAGAAGATGCCTATTCTCTAGCTTTTATTTTTATTTTTATTATTATTTTCATCCTAATCGCTAGAACAAATTTTACCAAATACTGTGTATTTTCTAAGGCGTTTTTAAAATCCATTTCTCAGGACAAATACATTGTAACTTAGGGTTAAATACAATTTGTAACAACTATGCAGATACTAGATACAGTTTGTATTTTATATACTGTTTGCATTATTATTGTACTCCGTTTGTTTGTATAATCCTTTGTTTCTGATCATCTAGCTTGTGATTGGTTTGACATTGACCAATCAATTTTCTTGGCAGGCTTTTTAAATGTGCTTCTGCACTATTTGTGTCATATACCTTTTCTGATGAAACGGCCAGGAGCTTGTGGCCGAGAAACACGTTAAAAGCTCACCCCAAATAAATTGTTTTTACTTTTTTATACACTAAGCCTTGTATCATTTGGCTTATTTATCTTTGCTTGCCAAGTTTTCTCTACTATCAGTAGATTCTTTCACCGAGTGTAGCTCACCGAGTGTAGCTCTGCCGAGGACTGTTTTCTAACTACCAGCTTGCAGCGTGGATTACACACAGAGAGCAGCTGCACGCTGTTTCTTCCCACAGCACAGCTACAGAGGATTCGGACTCGATCTATAGAGAGCCCACAGCCGTCCGCTCAGGAATTCGGATGTTACCCGGCACAGCGTACTGACTGCTGCTAAAACGTCAGTCTGCCTATTCGCACCACTTTCAATAAGGGTGCCAATACTCTTGTGAGTATATTTCCACTTTTCCACAATGAGGCGCTGTCTTTTTTTGCATCATTTCTAGATACTGGGTCCTGATCAGACATCTCCAAGACCAGCTGCCGACTGCACCATGAATATTTTCTTTTGAACACTTCCACTGGGATGATAAAGATTTCCACAACCTTATTTCAGAAACACTGACGATTCCAGTTACTAATTTCCAACACCACTTCTGGGACTCACATCACGATAAGCTTTTTTTTCCTCAATTCAATTCTTTGGTTATATTTTGTATTATTTTAGTTGTTTTAGTTGTTTGGTAAATATTATCGATCGAGTAATCCTTTTTGTGCCGTCACGTACAAAGGTTTACACATACACATTTTTTACAACTTAATATTGGACCTTTACTTCAGAGTCATTTTATACACATTTCAAAATATACAGTTTTTTTATCACACCCAGAGGCACACTCTAATTATTATTATTGTATTCTTGCAACTGCACTTTTTAATACCTTATGAGGATTAATCAATCACTACCTGCCAGTTCTTGATTTGATTGGTCTTTGGCGCACGCTATTACCATTTTTTATATTTGGTATTTTATCTCAAACCTCAAAATGCCTATAAATACACCCCTCACCACACCCACAATTCAGTTTAACGAATAGCCAAGAAGTGGGGTGAGGGTGGGCCTCATGGACTCTTGCTAATATGAAAGAAATGAATTTATCAGGTAAGTTCTTACATAAATTATGTTTTCTTTCATGTAATTAGCAAGAGTCCATGAGCTAGTGACGTATGGGATAGCAGATACCCAAGATGTGGAACTTCCACCCAAGAGTCACTAGAGAGGGAGGGATAAAATAAAGACAGCCAATTCCGCTGAAAAAATAATCCACAACCCAAATCAAAAAAATTGAAATAATAAGCAGAAGAATCAAACTGAAACAGCTGCCTGAAGTACTTTTCTACCAAAAACTGCTTCTGAAGAAGAAAAAACATCAAAATGGTAGAATTTAGTAAAAGTATGCAAAGAAGACCAAGTTGCTGCTTTGCAAATTTGATCAACAGAAGCTTCATTCCTAAAAGCCCAGGAAGTAGAAACTGACCTAGTAGAATGAGCCGTAATCCTTTGAGGCGGGGACTTACCCGACTCTACATAAGCATGATGAATCAAAGACTTTAACCAAGACGCCAAAGAAATGGCAGAAGCCTTCTGACCTTTCCTGTAACCAGAAAAGATAACAAATAGACTAGAAGTCTTCCTGAAATCTTTAGTAGCTTCAACATAATATTTCAAAGCTCTTACTACATCCAAAGAATGTAAAGATCTCTCCAGAGAATTCTTAGGATTAGGACACAATGAAGGGACAACAATTTCTCTACTAATGTTGTTAGAATTCACAACTTTAGGTAAAAATTTAAATGAAGTCCGCAACACCGCCTTATCCTGATGTAAAATCAGAAAAGGAGATTCACAAGAAAGAGCAGATAACTCTAGCAGAAGAGATGGCCAAAAGGAACAAAACTTTCCAAGAAAGTAATTTAATATCCAGAGAATGCATAGGTTCAAACGGAGGAGCCTGTAAAGCCCTCAGAACCAAATTAAGACTCCAATGAGGAGAGATTGACTTAATGGCAGGCTTGATACGAACCAAAGCCTGTACAAAACAATGAATATAAGGATGATTAGCAATCATTCTGTGAAAAAGAACAGAAAGAGCAGAGATTTGTCCTTTCAAGGAACTTGCAGACAAACCCTTATCCAAACCATCCTGAAGAAACTGTAAAATTCTAGGAATTCTAAAAGAATGCCAAGAGAATTTATGAGAAGAACACCAAGAAATGCAAGTCTTCCAGACTCAGTAATAAATCTTCCTAGACACAGATTTACGAGCCTGTAACATAGTATTAATCACTGAGTCAGAGAAACCTCTATGACTAAGTATCAAGCGTTCAATCTCCATACCTTCAAATTTAATGATTTGAGATCCTGATGGAAAAATGGGCCTTGAGATAGAAGGTCTGGCCTTAACGGAAGTGTCCAAGGTTGGCAACTGGCCATCTGAACGAGATCCGCATACCAAAACCTGTGTGGCCATGCTGGAGCCACTAGCAGTACAAACGAACCATCAATTAGGATTTTGGAAATCACTTTTGGAAGAAGAACTAGAGGCAGAAAGATATAAGCAGGTTGATAATTCCAAGGAAGCGACAAAGTGTCCACTGCTTCCGCCTGAGGATCCCTGGATCTGGACAGATACCTGGGAAGTTTCTTGTTTAGATGAGAGGCCATCAGATCTATTTCTGGAAGTCCCCAGATTTGAACAATCTGAAGAAATACCTCTGGGTGAAGGGACCATTCGCCCGCATGTAACGTCTGGCGACTGAGATAATCCGCTTCCCAATTGTCTACACCTGGGATGTGAACCGCAGAGATTAGACAGGAGCTGGATTCCGCCCATACAAGTATCCGAGATACTTCTTTCATAGCCTGAGGACTGTGAGTCCCTCCTTGATGATTGACATACGCCACGGTTGTGACATTGTCTGTCTGAAAACAAATAAACAATTCTCTCTTCAGAAGAGGCCAGAACTGAAGAGCTCTGAAAATCACACGGAGTTCCAGAATGTTGATTGGTAATCTCGCCTCCTGAGATTCCCAAACCCCCTGCGCTGTGAGAGATCCCCATACAGCTCCCCAACCTGAAAGACTTGCATCTGTTGAGATCACAGTCCAGGTTGGACGAGCAAAAGAGGCCCCTTGAATTAAACGATGGTGATCCAACCACCAAGTCAGAGAAGATCGAACATTGGGATTTAAGAATATTAATTGTGATATCTTTGTATAATCCCTGCACCATTGCTTCAGCATACAAAGCTGAAGAGGTCTCATTTGAAAACGAGCAAAAGGGATCGCGTCCAATGCAGCAGTCATGAGACCTAGAATTTCCATGCACAAAGCTACAGAAGGGAACGATTGAGACTGAAGGTTTCGACAAGCTGAAACCAATTTCAGACATCTCTTTTCTGTTAGAGACAAAGTCATGGACACTGAATCTATTTGGAAACCTAAAAAGGTTACCCTTGTCTGAGGAATCAAGGAACTCTTTGGTAAATTGATCCTCCAACCATGTCTTTGAAGAAACAACACAAGTTGATTTGTATGAGATTCTGCAGAATGTAAAGACTGAGCAAGTACCAAGATATCGTCCAAATAAGGAAATACCGCAATACCCTTTTCTTTGATTACAGAGAGAAGGGCACCGAGAACCTTTGAAAAGATCCTTGGAGCTGTTGCTAGGCCAAACAGAAGAGCAACAAACTGGTAATGCTTGTCTAGAAAAGAGAATCTCAGGAACTGATAGTGATCTGGATGAATTGGAATATGAAGATATGCATCCTGTAAGTCTATTGTAGACATATAATGCCCTTGCTGAACAAAAGGCAGAATAGTCCTTATAGTCACCATTTTGAATGTTGGTATCCTTACATAACGAATCAATATTTTTAGATCCAGAACTGGTCTGAAGGAATTCTCCTTCTTTGGCACAATGAACAGATTTGAGTTAAACCCCAGACCCCGTTCCAGAACTGGAACTGGCACAATTACCCCAGCCGATTCTAGGTCTGAAACACATTTCACAAACGCCTGAGCCTTTACTGGGTTTACTGGAATGCGTGAGAGAAAAAATCTTCTCACAGGCGGCCTTACCTTGAAACCTATTCTGTACCCTTGTGAAACAATGTTCTGAATCCAAAGACTGTGAATCGAATTGATCCAAACATCTTTGAAAAATCGTAACTTGCCCCCTACCAGCTGTGCTGGAATGAGGGCCGCACCTTCATGCGGATTTAGGAGCTGGTTTTGACTTTCTAAAAGGCTTGGATTTATTCCAGACTGGAGAAGGTTTCCAAACGGAAATTGTTCCTTTAGGGGAAGGGTCAGGCTTCTGTTCCTTATTCTGACGAAAGGAACGAAAACGATTAGCAGCCCTATATTTACCTTTAGATTTTTTGTCCTGAGGCAAAAAGGCTCCCTTCCCCCCA
The DNA here is from genome assembly GCF_027579735.1 of Bombina bombina. Taxonomy (NCBI): domain Eukaryota; kingdom Metazoa; phylum Chordata; class Amphibia; order Anura; family Bombinatoridae; genus Bombina; species Bombina bombina. The sequence continues at coordinate 772,296,621 of NC_069500.1, read as the reverse complement.
GTAACAGTTGAAATTATTGAATCCAACTGTGAACCAAATAATTTATTACCTTGGAAAGAAAGAGAAAGCAACGTTGACTTAGAAGTCATATCTGCATTCCAAGATTTAAGCCATAAAGCTCTTCTAGCTAAAATAGCTAAAGACATATACCTGACATCAATTCTAATAATATCAAAAATGGTATCATCAACTTTGGGGATTTTTTCCCAAAACTATAATCTATCAGATGGGAAAGGGTACAATTTCTTAAACCTTGGTGAAGGAGTAAATGAAGTACCCAGACTATTCCATTCCCTAGAAATTACTTCTGAAATAGCATCAGGAACTGGAAAAACTTCTGGAATAACTACATGAGGTTTAAAAACTGAATTTAAACGCTTATTAGATTTAATATCAAGAGGACTAGATTCCTCCATATCTAATGCAATCAACACTTCTTTAAGTAAAGAACGAATAAACTCCATCTTAAACAAATATGAAGATTTATCAGTGTCAATATCTGAGGCAGAATCTTCTGAACCAGATAGATCCTCATCAGAAACAGATAAGTCAGAACGATGGCGGTCATTTAAAAATTCATCTGAAATATGAGAAGTTTTAAAAGACCTTTTACGTTTACTGGAAGGAGGAATAACAGACAGAGCCTTCTGAATAAAATTAGAAACAAATTCTCTTACATTAACAGGAACATCCTGAACATTAGATGTTGAAGGAAAAACAACAGGTAATGGATTATTACTAATGGAGACATTATCTGCGTTAGAAAGTTTATCATGACAACTAACACAAACTACAGCCGGAGGAACAGTTACCAAAAGTTTACAACAAATGCACTTAGCTTTGGTTGAACCAACATCAGGCAGCGTCTTTCCAGAAGTAGATTCTGATCCAGGGTCAGGTTGTGACATCTTGCAATATGTAATAGAAAAAACAACATATAAAGAAAAATTATCAAATTCCTTAAATGACAGTTTCAGGAATGGGAAAAAATGCAAAACAAACAAGCCACTAGCAACCAGAAGCAATAAAAAAGTGAGACTGGCCCGTCGTGCCTCGGGGCTACCGGTCGCTCGGCTCCAGCAGGAGAGACGCGTCTGGGAGTCACCGGTGTCGTTTTGCTCTCGGTGACCTCGGGCCTTTGCGTCCATCCCTCCCGGGGAACAACATGCCGCGCCGCCCTCCGCAGTGATATCAGTACAGAGGCAATGACAGCGGCTCCGGTAACCCCGCGGGAGATCAAGGAGAGGCTGCTGCAGGCCATCGATCCCCACAGCAATATCTGTAACATGGTGGCTGTGCTAGAAGTGATCTCCAGCTTGGAGAAGTATCCTATTACCAAAGAGGCACTTGAGGTTGATGATACCAAGATACCTTTGGACCATACTTGCAGTTACTGTTTCAGAAGGAATTAATTACCCCACTGTTGGGAGATTTTTCTCACATTAAGATCACCTTCTCGTGAAATAAGCATCTGGTACCCAGTGGAGACAGACAATATACCATTTCCAGCCAAAGAAACAAGACTTGGAAAATTGATAAATGATGTGAGAAAAAAGACCAGCAATGAGGATCTTGCCAAGCGTGCAAAGAAATTACTAAGAAGCTGGCAAAAGTTAATTGAGCCTGTATCCCAAAATGAGCCGTCTACAAGGGGCACCCCTAATCCACCTGGCTCTGCCAATGGGGGTGGGGCACACAACTGCAAAACGGACCCTGTAGCAGCAGCCCTGCTGAGTGGAAAAGCAATCCAAGAACTTAAAAATAGAAATGACATTCAGAGGGCACTCTCTCCAAATGTTGAAAAACCTGCCAACAGGAAAAGGAAGGTGGAACACAGGGACAATGCCCAGCAATCATTCTGTAAAGTATCTAATCCCAGTAATGAGCAATTTCAAAACTCGCCTCCACCCGTCAATGGCATTGGAGGTAGCCCACCTGAGAGCCTTCCCAGCCCTTTAGATGGAGGTTCTCAGGCTCCCAAACTAGAAGCTCCAGAAAATGACAAGCATGGGAAAATTCCAGTGAATGCTGTCCGCCCTCACACCAACTCTCCTGGACTTGTAAAACACCCAAGCACTTCCTCCCTTCTGAAAGCAGCTGTTCTGAAACAGCATGGTGGTGTGTTGGAAGAGGTCCCCTCTCACCAGCCCCGAAGCCCTCGCTGTTTATCCTTCAGCCCTCGTGGCATGCGTGTTGAGCTGCCAGGCCGGCCCCATACCACGTATGCACCAAGGAGTTCTATGCCCAGTCCCTCTCAAAGGCAGCCAGGTGTAGATAATGCACAGACACCCGTGTACCTATCACCTACACACCCATCTACACCCCCTACTACTGTAAAAAGACTGGAGTCTCCTGGACTAGATGTTGCTGTCTCTTCCCCACTTAGATCAACAGAACTGCTTTCCCTTCCGGATTGTCAACACCAGCACCCCCCCAGGACATCACAGCACCACACCCCCCACGGGCCACGCAGTGTCCCACTCTCCACAGACTCTCAAACTCCTCGCTCTGGCTTCTCACCAGAGACCTCCAAAATGGACAGTGATGATGGGGCATCCGGCTCTGATAGCCGAAAGAAAAAGAAATCTTGGGGTAGGGGAGAACAAGATGGTCATTTGCCAGATGGAATGGGCAAACCAGTAAGGTTAAAAGAGCGTAAGTTGACTTTTGATGTTACCACTGGGCAAATCAAAACCTTAATACACAAAGATCCAGCCCAAGCTGAGTGTTCAGCACCCTCTGAACAGCACAGAACTGAAACAGATAAACAGGACCCAAAGTTAGGCCTGCCAAATCCATTTGAACAGACTAACTGGAAAGAGCTGTCTCGAATTGAGATCATCCAGTCTTATCTCAACCGGCAGTACAAACTCAGAGTGCACATTATTATATGTCTGAATATTTAAAACAGGAGGAATGCACCAAGCGAGAATCTAGGAAGACTCATGTTTTAGTCCCACTTGTCCTTCCCAGTGACCTACCTGGGAGAACGAGGAAAATAACTAGCAATGACATGGACCTAATACACAACCAACATTGGCCTGGTGTCAATGGCTGTCATGATACACAGGGCAATTGGTATGATTGGACGCAGTGTATCTCCTTAGACCCTCATGGTGATGATGGTAGATTAAATATCTTGCCTTATGTTTGCTTAGACTGAACATCTGTCTAAAATCTGCTTTTTTCATATCTGCGGTTTTCATTGCAAAACCATGGGCAATTGCAGCTCAGCACAGGAGATTTACATGAGGAAGGAGTTTCCCATTGTTAGTTTTGGGAGGTGGTAAGGGGGATGAATAGGGTCGGGAGGAAACAAGAAAAGCTTAGTGGCCACTACATCCTGGAAGTTACCTTCCCTCGCCGGAATCCTCCAGGTTCTGCCGCACTTGTTTTTTTGTGCAAAATGCTGCTACAGTTTAATACAGTAAACATTACAGAAGTATGGGTAAATGTAATGCAAGAGTTTAGAAAAGGTGAAATCCAGACTTTCTAAACTTGTATAGCAAGCAAGCTATAATAAAAAAATATGTGAAAAATTTCAAGTGTTATGTTCAAACCAACCCTGAAATCTCAAAAAGGTAATTCTGGTGCCTCTAGAAGGGCTGGAATAAAAAAAAATATATATATATATTTGACAAGTACCGAAAGCTTTCATGAGAAGATTTAATTAAGCCGAAGATATGTTACCATAACAAAGTATGCATTTATTTATTTAATTAACCTTTTCTTTTCAGATTGATATATATATATTTTCTCCTCCATTAAATTTGACATTAAAGTGTCTAAAGAGTAGCTGTACAGAATTTTAGCATTGTGTTCCTTGCATCACAGCTGGTTCCTTGATAAGAAAAGCATATATATTTTTTTTTAATCCTTTTCCCTCCATTCCATCCTTTGTAATTGATTTTGTCTGAAGCAGTGCTTTTGTGACTGGCTTGAACATTCCAGAGCCATTCATAGTTTGTTTTGAAATTCATATCTACTCCTATTCTGTAGGCTTTAAGTATACATTTTCATTTGTATCAGCAACAGAAATGTGGAGCTTAGTTTTCTTCCCAGTTTATTTCTATTTTTAGATAATTTGTTTCTGAAATGTAATACCATGTCCATTTCCAAATTGTCCTTCAAATCACCTTCACCTCTAAAACTTGAACCTCAAGGTGACAGATGGTGCTACCAGCTTGTAATTTGTCCTTAGATGAAAGTACTGAAAGGGCCTGTTTGTATGCTGGAAAAAAAAGATAAAACAAACTACTTGCTACCATTCCTTTAGATGTAATCTGCCTTATGGGATCTCCATCATAACGCGATTTTTTTGCAAAAAAATTTAAACAAAAACAAAGCCTTAGTTGAATGTACAGTAAGACTTCTGTATTTCTGTGATGCAGAAGAGAGCAACTTTGCTAATTTTGGTCCTATGAGTGGACAACTTGTGATATAAATGTGGTATCCATAAATAAAAAAAAAAATCACGAAAAAAAAAAAAAAAAGTGAGACTGAAATAATGTGAAAAAAACTGGCGCCAAGTATGACGCCCACATTTTTTGGCGCAAAAAAGTCTAACACACATTCGTCAAAAAATGACGCAACCACGTGAAAACTTCCGGCGTCAACTATGACGCCGGAAATGACGAAATTTTGCGCCAAAAAAGGTTGCACCAAAAATGACGCAATAAATTGAAGCATTTTCTGCACCCGCGAGCCTAACAGCCCGCAAAGAAAAAAGTCAAATTGAAATTTTTTAAGGTAAGAAAAAATATTTATTCATATGCATTTTCCCAAAAAAATGAAACTGACAGTCTGAAAGAAGGAATACTGATTATCCTGAATCATGGCAAATATAAGTTTAAAACATATATTTAGAACTTTACATATAAAGTGCCCAACCATAGCTTAGAGTGTCATAAATAAAATAAGACTTACTTACCCTAAGACAGTCATCTACATATAGTAGATAGCCAAACCAGTACTGAAACGAGAATCAGTAGAGGTAATGGTATATAAGAGTATATCGTCGATCTGAAAAGGGAGGTAGGAGAAGAAATCTCTACGACCGATAACAGAGAACCTATGAAATAGATCCCCTAGAGGAAGACCATGGTATTCAAATAGGCAATACTCTCTTCACATCCCTCTGACATTCACTGCACTCTGAGAGGAAAACCGGGCTTCAGCCTGCTGCGAAGCGCATATCAACGTAGAAATCTAGCACAAACTTACTTCACCACCTCCATGGGAGGCAAAGTTTGTAAAACTGAATTGTGGGTGTGGTGAGGGGTGTATTTATAGGCATTTTGAGGTTTGGGAAACTTTGCCCCTCCTGGTAGGAATGTATATCCCATACGTCACTAGCTCATGGACTCTTGCTAATTACATGAAAGAAAAGGGCGTTATTCTGAAACGGCGCAAATTGAACCGTCGTAAACCGAGGGCCACCTGTATTCTGATTTTTGAATAGCTTAGGTCAGCTAAGGATGTTGTTAAAAAATATTTTCTCAGATTTGTCTTCTAAAGGTAAGATAACTTCTGATTAGGGTTGCACCAATACCATTTTTTTAAGACTGAGTACAAGTACCGATACTTTTTTTCAAATACTCACCGATACCAATTACCGATACTTTTTTATGTCATAACAGTTTACCAAGCAGAAAAAAGACTAATGATTTAAGATTGCTTCTTTATAATTATGAACTGTATCTCAAAAGACATTTTTAAATAATTAAACAGTTTTATTTGCTTGTTGTCACAAAGTTCACAGAACATGTTTATAAATAAAAATATTACAATAACATATATTAATAATAACAATAAATAGCTTGCAGCAGCTGGGGCTGGAAAGCTACAATTTAAAGGGGTGATTATTGGATGCAATTGGGTTGTAGGGTGCCTTTATAACTCATCAATCTGACATTTGTACTTAATACAAAGTAATATAATTTAATTCTGAAAAAAATATTGGGGAAAGTGTCCCAGTAATCCCCTTTGAGAAAAATGGGGCATTTGCATTCTACTGACTCAATAGAAAATAGGGCCGGTCTTCATATTTTTCCAGGGCTGCTTTTTATTCCCAGTCCAGCCCTGGCATAATTGTGCAAGATGAGAAGAAGCAGTATAACAGGTAATCTAGCAATTAGAATACATTTTTCAAAAGTTAGTGGCAAGTTCTTATTAAGGAACAGAAGCATCTCTGCATGTTAAGCTATAAGTCTGTTTCTGCTATTAGTAAGGACATTTGACGCTAAGCTGAACATTCTTTCACTTTTCACACTACTGCATGGGTCAGAAAGATATTTTTGGGCCATTAAATCTCAGTTTATTAACTGCCCATTACTTCAGGGGTTTGTCTGAATGAGGTACAGTGATCTCTCCCAGGTAGGCTTCCAGCTGTAAAGTAGCAGCTTTTGGAGCACTGCTCTGATGTACAATAATACAAATAACAGCAATTTGTATTGGCAGAACAAAAGTGAACAATTTTTAGTTAAGTCTCCACTCCAGCTTAAAATTAAATGGAAACATGCAGTTTGAAAAACACCACAAGATGCCTTATGGGTAGTAATAGGAGGTATCGGTTTAAGTATCGGTGCATTTGCATGAGTACAAGTACTCATGCAAATACTTGGTATCGGCACCGATACTAGTATCGGTATCGGTGCAACCCTACTTCTGATGATCAGGAATCTAATCCTAAACAAGGTACAAAATCTACTTCTTTGCAACAGAGGTTCAAGACCAATTGGTTTGATCTTTTCTTCTGCTAAACCTCTAGATGTACTTCCATGGAATATGCCAAGTCAGGATTTCCTTTGAGCTTTGGAAATTCTTTCCAGTTTTTGATAATATTCCCTTAGATGATAGCACATATTTCAGAAACCATTAGGAAATGAAATTGGTAGCCTTTCATTGAAAGGCCTTCTTTGGAAAGCATTGGGCCTGCTCTTTGATGTGACAACTGGTCTGAGCAAATCTCAGAAGACACTATGGATGAAGATTTCAAAATTGTTTAAAACTTCTAAAGGCAACTAATTATTTCTGGTTCCTTTGTTGATATAATTTGATTTTATGCTAGGTATATAACTTGAACAGTGCTGACCAAAAGGGCTTTATGATTTAAGTCATTGTCAGCAAAATCGGTGTCCAAAAATAGATTTTTTTTTTATCTCTTTTTTTTTTCAGTAAAAAATTATTTGGACCTGGTCTTGATGTTATTTTTACTATTTGTGGTGGACAAGAATTCTAGGGGAAAAATAGAACAAATAGTCCCTTTTCATTCCTTTTGTAAATCTAAGAACCAAAAAAAAAAATCTTTCTCCTCCTTACAATGGCCTAAATCTTCCAGACCTTCCTTATCCAACTCAGCATGAAGTTATGGCCCCAATCTAGATTATTTTCTGGTAGGAGTCAGTGTCCCAAGTTTACAGAATAGGTTTCAAATCAAGACTTATTCGAAGAAGGTATCTTCTGCCTTACGTTCCAAAAGACTTTCTGAATTTTATGGCTGTATTAGCTGTAGTTCAAGTTTTTCAACAAGGCTAAGGATATATTCTATCATTTTCCATTATTCCCAAGAAAGAGTTTTTCAAAATAGTAACAATCTGGATAATTCTACCCCTTATTCAACGGAGTCATTTTAAGTCCACGTTGAATTTGAAGTTTGCCTACCTTCCTATTCCTAGGTCATCTCCAGTCTCCAAGATTTCCTTTCAGGACAAACTTTTTAGTTTGTGGCTCTTCCATTTGGTCTATCTACAGCGCCTATAAATTGCTTGAATATTCTAGAAAACATAATTTATGTAAGAACTTACCTGATATATTCATTTCTTTCATATTGGCAAGAGTCCATGAGCTAGTGACGTATGGAATATACATTCCTACCAGGAGGGGCAAAGTTTCCCAAACCTCAAAATGCCTATAAATACACCCCCACCACACCCACAATTCAGTTTAACGAATAGCCAAGAAGTGGGGTGATAAGAAAGGAGCAAAAGCATCAACAAGGAATTTGGAATAATTGTGCTTTATACAAAAAATCATAACCACCACAAAAAGGGTGGGCCTCATGAACTCTTGCCAATATGAAAGAAATGAATTTATCAGGTAAGTTCTTACATAAATTATGTTTTCTTTCATGTAATTGGCAAGAGTCCATGAGCTAGTGACATATGGGATAGCAAATACCCAAGATGTCAAACTCCACGCAAGAGTCACTAGAGAGGGAGGGATAAAAATAAAGACAGCCAATTCCGGTGAAAAAAGAATCCACAACCCAAATCAAAAAGTATTAATATTATAATGAAAAAAATTGAAATTATAAGCAGAAGAATCAAACTGAAACAGCTGCCTGAAGAACTTTTCTACCAAAAACTGCTTCTGAAGAAGAAAAAACATCAAAATGGTAGAATTTAGTAAAAGTATGCAAAGAAGACCAAGTTGCTGCTTTGCAAATCTGATCAACAGAAGCTTCATTCTTAAAAGCCCAGGAGTTAGAAACTGACCTAGTAGAATGAGCCGTAATCCGTAATCCTCTGAGGCGGGGATTTACCCGACTCCACATAAGCATGATGAATCAAAAGTTTTAACCAAGAAGCCAAAGAAATAGCAGAAGCTTTCTGACCTTTCTTAGGACCAGAAAAGATAACAAATAGACTAGAAGTCTTTCTGAAATCTTTAGTAGCTTCAACATAATATTTCAAAGCTCTTACCACATCCAAAGAATGCAAAGATTTTTCCAAAGAATTCTTAGGATTAGGACACAATGAAGGGACAACAATTTCTCTACTAATGTTGTTGGAATTCACAACCTTAGGTAAAAATTTAAATGAAGTCCACAAAACCGCCTTATCCTGATGAAAAAGCAGAAAAGGAGACTCACAAGAAAGAGCAGGTAACTCAGAAAGAAACTCTTCTAGCAGAAGAAATAGCCAAAAGAAACAACACTTTCCAAGAAAGTAACTTAATATCCAGAGCATGCATAGGCTCAAACGGAGGAGCCTGTAAAGCTCTCAAAACCAAATTAAGACTCCAAGGAGGAGAGATTGACTTAATGACAGGCTTGATACGAACCAAAGCCTGTACAAAAAAAAACAACGAATGTCAGGAAGATTAGCAATTTTTCTGTGAAACAGAACAGAATGCGCAGAGATTTGTCCTTTCAAGGAACTTGCAAACAAACCCTTATCCAAACCATCCTGAAGAAACTGTAAAATTCTAGGAATTCTAAAAGAAGAGAACTTATGAGAGGAACACCATGAAATGTAAGTCTTCCAAACTCGGTAATAAATCCTTCTAGACACAGATTTACGAGCCTGCAACATAGTATTGATCACTGAGTCAGAGAAACCTCTATGACTAAGCACTAGGCGTTCAATCTCCATACCTTCAAATTTAATTATTTGAGATCCTGATGGAAAAACGGATCTTGAGATAGAAGATCTGACCTTAACGGAAGTGGCCAAGGTTGGCGACTGGACATCCGAACAAGATCCGCATACCAAAACCTGTGTGGCCATGCTGGAGCCACCAGCAGTACAAACGAACGTTCCATTATGATTTTGGAAATCACTCTTGGAAGAAGAACTAGAGGCGGAAAGATATAAGCAGGTTGATAATTCCAAGGAAGTGACAACGCATCCACTGCTTCCGCCTGAGGATCCCTGGATCTGGACAGATACCTGGGAAGTTTCCTGTTTAGATGAGAAGCCATCAGATCTATTTCTGAAAGCCCCCATATCTGAACAATCTGAAGAAACACATCTGGGTGAAGAGACCATTCTCCCGGATGTAAAGTCTGGCGACTGAGATAATCCGCTTCCCAATTGTCTATACCTGGGATATGAACCGCAGAAATTAGACAAGAGCTGGATTCTGCCCATGCAAGTATCCAAGATACTTCTTTCATAGCCTGAGGACTGTGAGTCCCACCTTGATGATTGACATACGCCACCGTCGTGACATTGTCTGTCTGAAAAAAATAAACTATTCTCTCTTCAGAAGAGGCCAGAACTGAAGAGCTCTGAAAATCGCACGGAGTTCCAAAATATTGATTGGTAATCTCGCCTCTTGAGATTTCCAAACCCCCTGCGCTGTCAGTTATACCCAGACAGCTCCCCAACCTGAAAGACTCGCATCTGTTGAAATCACAGTCCAGTTTGGACGAAGAAAAGAGGCCCCTTGAACTAAACGCTGGTGATTTAACCACCACGTCAGAGAGTGTTGAACATTGGGATTTAAGGATATTAATTGTGATATCTTTGTATAATCCTGGCACCATTGATTCAGCATGCAAAGCTGAAGAGGTCTCATGTGAAAACGAGCAAAGGGGATCGCGTCCGATGCTGCAGTCATGAGACCTAAAACTTCCATGCACATAGCTACTGAAGGGAATGATTGAGACTGAAGGTTCCGACAAGCTGAAACCAATTTCAGACGTCTTTTGTCTGTTAAAGACAAAGTCATGGATACTGAATCTATCTGGAAGCCTAAAAAGGTTACCCTTGTCTGAGGAATCAAGGAACTTTTGGAAAATTGATCCTCCAACCATGTTCTTGAAGAAACAACACAAGTTGATTTGTGTGAGATTCTGCAGAATGTAAAGACTGAGCAAGTACCAAGATATCGTCCAAATAAGGAAACACTGCAATAACCCGCTCTCTGATTACAGAGAGAAGGGCACCGAGAACCTTTGAAAAGATCCTTGGAGCTGTTGCTAGGCCAAAATGAAGAGCAACAAATTGGTAATGCTTGTCTAGAAAAGAGAATCTCAGGAACTGGTAGTGATCTGGATGAATTGGAATATGAAGATAAGAATCCTGTAAATCTATTGTGGACATATAATGCCCTTGCAGAACAAAAGGCAGAATAGTCCTTATAGTCACCATCTTGAATGTTGGTATTCTTACATAACGATTCAAAATTTTTAGATCCAGAACTGGTCTGAAAGAATTCTCTTTCTTTGGTACAATGAACAGATTTGAATAAAACCCCAGACCCCGTTCCAGATATGGAACTGGCAGAACTACCCCAGAAGACTCCAGGTCTGAAACACACTTCAGGAAAGCCTGAGCCTTTACTGGGTTCACTGGAATGCGTGAGAGAAAAAACCTCACAGGCGGTCTTACCTTGAAACCTATTCTGTAACCCTTGAGAAACAATGTTCTGAATCCAATTATTTTGGACTGAATTGATCCAAACATCTTTGAAAAATCGCCTGCCCCCTACCAGCTGTGCTGGACTGAGGGCCGCACCTTCATGCGGACTTGGGGGCTGGTTTTGATTTTCTAAAGGGCTTGGATTTATTCCAGACTGGAGAAGGCTTCCAATTGGAAGCCGTTCCTTTAGGGGAAGGGTCAGGCTTCTGTTCCTTATTCTGACGAAAGGAACGAAAACAGTTAGCAGCCCTAAATTTACCCTTAGATTTTTTATCCTGAGGCAAAAAAGCTCCCTTCCCCCCAGTGACAGTTGAAATTATAGAATCCAACTGAGAACCAAATAATTTATTACCCTGGAAAGAAAGAGAAAGCAACGTTGACTTAGAAGTCATATCTGCATTCCAAGATTTAAGCCGCAAAGCTCTTCTAGCTAAAATAGCTAAAGACATATACCTGACATCAATTCTAATGATATCAAAAATGGCATCATAAATTATTAGCATGTTGAAGAAGCTTAACAATGCTATACACATTCTGATCTGGTACTTGTTGCGCTAAAGCCTCCAACCAAAAAGTTGAAGCTGCAGCAACATCAGCCAAAGAAATAGCAGGCCTAAGAAGATTACCTGAACATAAATAAGCATTCCTTAAAAAAGATTCAAGTTTCCTATCTAAAGGATCTTTAAAAGAAGTACTATCTGCCGTAGGAATAGTAGTACGTTTAGCAAGAGTAGAGATTGCCCCATCAACTTTGGGGATTTTCTCCCAAAACTCCAATCTATCAGCCGGCAAAGGGTACAGTCTTTTAAACCTTAAAGAAGGAGTAAATGAAGTACCCAAACTATTCCATTCTCTCGAAATTACATCTGAAATAGCATCAGGAACTGGAAAAACCTCTGGAATAACTACATGAGGTTTAAAAACCGAATTTAAACGTTTACTGGTTTTAATATCAAGATGACTAGACTCCTCCATATCTAATGCAATCAATACCTCTTTAAGTAAGGAACGAATAAACTACATCTTAAATAAATATGAAGATTTGTCAGTGTCAATATCTAAGGCAGAATCTTCTGAACCAGATAGATCCTCATCAGAGATAGATAAATCAGAATGTTGGCGGTCATATAAAAATTCATCTAATTTATGAGAAGTTTTAAAAGACCTTTTACGTTTATTAGAAGGTGGTATAACAGACAGGGCCTTCTGAATAGAATTAGAAACAAATTCTCTTACATTAACAGGAATATCCTGAACATTAGATGTTGAAGGAACAACAACAGGTAATGAACTACTACTAATGGAAATATTATCTGCTTTTGAAAGTTTATCATGACAACTAACACAAACTACAGCCGGAGGAACAGTTACCACAAGTTTACAACAAATGCACTTAGCTTTGGTAGAACCAACATTAGGCAGCAGCTTCCCGGAAGTAGATTCTGATACAGGGTCAGATTGCGACATCTTGCAATATGTAATAGAAAAAGCAACATATAAAGCAAAACTATCAAATTCCTTAAATGACAGTTTCAGGAATGGGAAAAAATGCAAACAGAACAAGCCTCTAGGAACCAGAAGCAAAAAGAAACTGAGACTTAAATAATGTCAAAAAAACTGGCGCCAAGTATGACGCCCACAATTGACAATTTTTTTGGCGCCAAAAACGTCTGCAACAAACATGAGCGTCATAAATGACGCAACTACGTGAATACTCTCGGCGTGAACTACGACGCCGGAAATGACGTCAAACGTCAACAAACTTAATTTTCGAGTCCAAAAAAGTCTCGCGCCAAAAATGACGCAATAAATACTAGCATTTTTTGCACCCGCAAGCCTAACAGCCCACAATTTAGAAAGAAAAGTCAATTTGAAAAAATTTTCAGGTAAGAATTTTTTTTATTCATATGCATTTCCCAAAAAATGAAACTGACAGTCTGAATGAAGGAAATATACTGATTAACCTGAATCATGGCAAATATAAGTATAAAACATATATTTAGAACTTTACATATAAAGTGCCAAACCATAGCTGAGAGTGTCATAAATAAAATAAGACATACTTACCAAAAGACACTCATCTACATATAGTAGATAGCCAAACCAGTACTGAAACGAGAATCAGTAGAGGTAATGGTATATAAGAGTATATCGTCGATCTGAAAAGGGAGGTAGGAGAAGAGATCTCTATGACCGATAACAGAGAACCTATGAAATAGATCCCCTATAGGATGACCATAGCATTCAATAGGCAATACTCTCTGCACATCCCTCTGTCATTCACTGCACTCTGAGAGGAAAACCGGGCTTCAGCATGCTGTGAAGCGCATATCAACGTAGAAATCTAGCACAAACTTACTTCACCACCTCCATAGGAGGCAAAGTTTGTAAAACTGAATTGTGGGTGTATTTATAGGCATTTTGAGGTTTGGGAAACTTTGCCCCTCCTGGTAGGAATGTATATCCCATACGTCACTAGCTCATGGACTCTTGCCAATTACATGAAAGAAACTTTATTTTTTGTAATAAGAACTCTATTCATGGATGACATATTGGTTCAGGTCCCATTTTTCCTAGAGCTGTATTTCATACCAACAGTCTACACAGTCATGGTTGGAGAATTAAAACGTCCTTTTATCACCCAGCTTGGAAAATTTCTGCAGATGCCATTCCCTTGGACTGGGGTTAAGCCTGGGGGTCCAGGAAAGCACAGGAAATGTGGTTTGCTTTAGGAGGCGACGTTACGATGAGTTATATTAGACTCTTTAGGTTCCTTCCAAGCTGTCCTCTTCTGAATGGACAAACATCCAATTTTTTATTCATACAGTGTTACAGCTGTAGCTTGAATTCATCATCAAGGGGGAATTTGCAGTTCCTCAGCAATGAAGTAAGTCTCAAAGTATTTTGATGGTCACAGAATTAGGTATTCTCTTCCACATGAATGTTTTCTCTTTTAAGCAGTTTTCTACTTCCTTAATCTGATTGCTCTAGTCAAGTCTTGCAGAACTTGGTTTGCAAATTTTGAATCATCAAGGTCTCGAGTCTCTTATCTTGATGGATTAGAGATTTTAAGAAACCTTTTTGTTATAAAGAAATTGGTATTCAGTCACATATTCTGTACAGGGACGCATTGAGAGCTTTGTGCCTAGTGCATACATTTCTTGATCATAGAGCACCTAGTCTAAATCTATTAAGCTGATCGGTAATAACACGTTTCCTACTGGGTTGAATACCCGTCCTTTTGCTGTATGGTTCACCAAGTACCTGAGGCTAACGGTAGTGGGGGACACCTTTGATCACCTTTCACCCAGGATTAAATCCTTTAGGAAATTACAGACTCAATTTGATTTAACTAAAGAACACTTTTCTTTCATGTAAGTGGCAAGAGTCCATGAGCTAGTGACGTATGGGATATACATTCCTACCAGGAGGGGGCGAAGTTTCCCAAACCTCAAAATGCCTATAAATACACTTCCCACCTCACTCGTACCTTAGTTTTACAAACAAACGCCTAGATTTAGAGTTTTGAGTTAGGGTTAAAAAGCAGCGTTAAGGGGTCCTAATGCTGCTTTTTCCCGGCCGCTGATATTTAGAGTTTCCTTAACGCGACTCCAAAATTGTTTAACGCTGAAATCATTACCGACAACACAGACCCAGTAGTTAACATCTAACGCCAAAATAAACATCCACAAATCTAAAAAAAAACATAATTTATGTAAGAACTTACCTGATAAATTCATTTCTTTCATATTAGCAAGAGTCCATGAGCTAGTGACGTATGGGATATACATTCCTACCAGGAGGGGCAAAGTTTCCCAAACCTCAAAATGCCTACAAATACACCCCTCACCACACCCACAAATCAGTTTAATGAATAGCCAAGAAGTGCGGTGATAAGAAAAAGTGCGAAAGCATAAAAAATAAGGAATTGGAATAATTGTGCTTTATACAAAAAAAATCATAACCACCTCAAAAAGGGTGGGCCTCATGGACTCTTGCTAATATGAAAGAAATGAATTTATCAGGTAAGTTCTTACATAAATTATGTTTTCTTTCATGTAATTAGCAAGAGTCCATGAGCTAGTGACGTATGGGATAATGAATACCCAAGATGTGGATCTTCCACGCAAGAGTCACTAGAGAGGGAGGGATAAAATAAAGACAGCCAATTCCGCTGAAAAATAATCCACACCCAAAACAAAGTTTAAATCATATAATGAAAAAAAACTGAAATTATAAGCAGAAGAATCAAACTGAAACAGCTGCCTGAAGTACTTTTCTACCAAAGACTGCTTCAGAAGAAGAAAACACATCAAAATGATAGAATTTAGTAAAAGTATGCAAAGAAGACCAAGTTGCTGCTTTGCAAATCTGATCAACAGAAGCTTCATTCCTAAATGCCCAGGAAGTAGAGACTGACCTAGTCGAATGAGCTGTAATCCTTTGAGGCGGAGTTCTACCCGACTCAACATAAGCATGATGAATCAAAGACTTTAACCAAGATGCCAAAGAAATGGCAGAAGCCTTCTGACCTTTCCTAGAACCAGAAAAGATAACAAATAGACTAGAAGTCTTTCGGAAATCTTTAGTAGCTTCAACATAATATTTCAAAGCTCTAACTACATCCAAAGAATGCAACGATCTTTCCTTAGAGTTCTTAGGATTAGGACACAATGAAGGAACCACAATTTCTCTACTAATGTTGTTAGAATTCACAACCTTAGGTAAAAATTTAAAAGAAGTTCGCAACACCGCCTTATCCTGATGAAAAATCAGAAAAGGAGACTCACAAGAAAGAGCAGATAATTCAGAAACTCTTCTAGCAGAAGAGATGGCCAAAAGAAACAAAACTTTCCAAGAAAGTAATTTAATATCCAGCGAATGCATAGGTTCAAACGGAGGAGCTTGAAGAGCCCCCAGAACCAAATTCAACCTCCAAGGAGGAGAAATTGACTTAATGACAGGTTTTATACGAACCAGAGCCTGAACAAAACAATGAATATCAGGAAGATTAGCAATCTTTCTGTGAAAAAGAACAGAAAGAGCAGAGATTTGTCCTTTCAAGGAACTTGCAGACAAACCTTTATCCAAACCATCCTGAAGAAACTGTAATATTCTAGGAATTCTAAAAGAATGCCAAGAAAAATGATGAGAAGAACACCAAGAAATGTAAGCCTTCCAGACTCGATAATATATCTTCCTAGATACAGATTTACGAGCCTGTAACATAGTATTAATTACGGAGTCAGAGAAACCTCTATGACTGAGAATCAAGCGTTCAATCTCCATACCTTCAAATTTAAGGATTTGAGATCCTGATGGAAAAAGGAACTTGCGATAGAAGGTCTGATCTTAACGGAAGAGTCCACGGTTGGCAAGTAGCCATCCGGAAAAGATCCGCATACCAAAACCTGTGAGGCCATGCTGGAGCCACCAGCAGAACAAACGAATACTCCTTTAGAATCTTGGAAATCACTCTTGGAAGAAGGATTAGAGGCAGAAAGATATAGGCAGGATGATACTTCCAAGGAAGTGACAATGCATCCACTGCTTCCGCCTGAGGATCCCTGGATCTGGACAGATACCTGGGAAGCTTCTTGTTTAGATGAGAAGCCATCAGATCTATTTCTGGAAGTCCCCACATTTGGACAATTTGACGAAATACCTCTGGGTAAAGAGACCATTCGCCCGGATGTAATATTTGGCGACTGAGATAATCCGCTTCCCAATTGTCTATACCTGGGATATGAACCGCAGAAATTAGACAGGAGCTGGATTCCGCCCATACAAGTATTCGAGATACTTCTTTCATAGCCAGAGGACTGTGAGTCCCTCCTTGATGATTGACATATGCCACGGTTGTAACGTTGTCCGTCTGAAAACAAATGAACGACTCTCTCTTTAGAAGAGGCCATGACTGAAGAGCTCTGAAAATCACACGGAGTTCCAAAATGTTGATTGGTAATCTCGCCTCCTGAGATTCCCAAACCCCTTGTGCTGTCAGAGACCCCCATACAGCTCCCCAACCTGTCAGACTTGCATCTGTTGAGATCACAGTCCAGGTCGGAAGAACAAAAGAAGCCCCCTGAACTAAACGATGGTGGTCTGTTCACCACGTCAGAGAGTGTTGTACAATCGGTTTTAAAGATATTAATTGTGATATCTTTGTATAATCCCTGCACCACTGGTTCAGCATACAGAGCTGAAGAGGTTGCATGTGAAAACGAGCAAAGGGGATCGCGTCCGATGCAGCAGTCATAAGACCTAGAATTTCCATGCATAAGGCTACCGAAGGGAATGATTGAGACTGAAGGTTTCGACAAGCTGAAACCAATTTCAGACGTCTCTTGTCCGTCAGCGACAGAGTCATGGACACTGAATCTATCTGGAAACCTAAAAAGGTTACCCTTGTCTGAGGAATCAACGAACTCTTTGGTAAATTGATCCTCCAACCATGTTCTCGAAGAAACGATACAAGTCGATTCGTATGAGATTCTGCTAAATGTGAAGACTGAGCAAGTACCAAGATATCGTCCAAATAAGGAAATACCACAATACCCTGTTCTCTGATTACAGATAGAAGGGCACCGAGAACCTTTGAAAAAATCCTTGGAGCTGTTGCTAGGCCAAACGGCAGAGCCACAAACTGGTAATGCTTGTCTAGAAAAGAGAATCTCAGAAACTGATAGTGATCTGGATGAATCGGAATATGCAGATATTCATCCTGTAAATCTATTGTGGACATATAATGCCCTTGCTGAACAAAAGGCAGAATAGTCCTTATAGTTACCATTTTGAATGTTGGTATCCTTACATAACGATTCAATATTTTTAAATCCAGAACTGGTCTGAAGGAATTCTCCTTCTTTGGTACAATGAAGAGATTTGAGTAAAACCCCAGCCCCTGTTCCAAAACTGGAACTGGCACAATTACTCCAGCCAACTCTAGATCTGAAACACATTTCAGAAATGCTTGAGCCTTCACTGGATTTACTGGGACACGGGAAAGAAAAAATCTTCTTGCAGGAGGCCTTATCTTGAAGCCTATTCTGTACCCTTGTGAAACAATATTCTGAATCCAAAGATTGTGAATCGAATTGATCCAAATTTTTTTGAAAAATCGTAATCTGCCCCCTACCAGCTGGGCTGGAATGAGGGCCGCACCTTCATGTGGACTTGGGAGCTGACTTTGGCTTTCTAAAAGGCTTGGATTTATTCCAGACTGGAGATGGTTTCCAAACTGATACCGCTCCTGTAGGGGAAGGATCAGGTTTTTGTTCCTTATTGTGACGAAAGGAACGAAAACGATTAGCAGACCTAAATTTACCTTTAGATTTTTTATCCTGTGGTAAAAAAGTTCCTTTCCCCCCAGTAACAGTTGAAATAATAGAATCCAACTGTGAACCAAACAATTTATTACCCTGGAAAGAAAGGGAAAGCAAAGTTGACTTAGAAGACATATCAGCATTCCAAGTTTTAAGCCATAAAGCTCTTCTAGCTAAAATAGCTAAAGACATATACCTGACATCAACCCTAATGATATCAAAGATGGCATCACAAATAAAGTTATTAGCATGTTGAAGAAGATTAACAATGCTATGAGTATTATGATCTGTTACTTGTTGTGCTAAAGCTTCCAACCAGAAAGTTGAGGCTGCAGCAACATCCGCCAAAGATATAGCAGGTCTAAGAAGATTACCTGAACATAAAGTAAGCTTTTTTTAGAAAGGATTCAATTTTCCTATCTAAAGGATCCTTAAAGGAAGTACTATCTGCCGTAGGAATAGTAGTACGTTTAGCAAGAGTAGAGATAGCCCCATCAACCTTAGGGATTTTGTCCCAAAACTCTAATCTGTCAGATGGCACAGGATATAATTGCTTAAACCGTTTAGAAGGAGTAAATGAATTACCCAAATTATTCCATTCCCTGGAAATTACTTCAGAAATAGCATCAGGGACGGGAAAAACCTCTGGAATAACTACAGGAGGTTTAAAAACCGTATTCAAACGTTTAGATTTAGTATCAAGAGGACCAGAATCCTCTATTTCTAATGCAATTAAAACTTCTTTAAGTAAAGAACGAATAAATTCCAGAATCAGAATGATGATGTTCATTTAAAAACTCATCTGAAAAATGAGAAGTTTTAAAAGACCTTTAACGTTTACTGGAAGGAGGAATAACAGACATAGCCTTCTTAATAGATTTAGAAACAAAATCTCTTATGTTAACAGGAACACCCTGAATATTAGATGTTGATGGAACAGCAACAGGTAAAGGAACATTACTAAAGGAAATATTATCTGCATTAACAAGTTTGTCATGACATACATTACAAACAACAGCCGGAGGAACAGTTACCACAAGTTTACAACAAATACACTTAACTTTGGTAGATCCAGCATCAGGCAGCAATTTTCCAGAAGTATCTTCTGATTCAGGGTCAATCTGAGACATCTTGCAATATGTAATAGAAAAAACAACATATAAAGCAAAATTGATCAAATTCCTTAAATGACAGTTTCAGGAATGGGAAAAAATGCCAATGAACAAGCTTCTAGCAACCAGAAGCAAATAAGCAATGAGACTTAAATAATGTGGAGACAAAAATGACGCCCATATTTTTTGGCGCCAAAAAAGACGCCCACATTATTTGGCGCCTAAATGCTTTAAGCGCCAAAAATGACGCCACATCCGGTGACGCCGACATTTTTGGCGCAAAAAAACGTAAAAAAAATGACGCAACTTCCGGCGACAAGAATGACGCCGGAAATGACAAAGAAAATTTTTGCGCCAAAAAAGTCTGCGCCAAAAATGACGCAATAAAAAGAAGCATTTTCAGCCCCCGCGAGCCTAACAGCCCACAGGGAAAAAAAAGTCAAATTTTAAGGTAAGAAAAATTGATTATTCATATGCATGATCCCAAATAATGAAACTGACTGTCTGAAATAAGGAATGTTGAACATCCTGAATCAAGGCAAATACATGTTTAAACACATAAACACATATATTTAGAACTTTATATAAAAGTGCCCAACCATAGCTTAGAGTGTCACAAAAATAAGACTTACTTACCCCAGGACACTCATCTACATGTAGTAGAAAGCCAAACCAGTACTGAAACGAGAATCAGTAGAGGTAATGGTATATATAAGAGTATATCGTCGATCTGAAAAGGGAGGTAAGAGATGAATCTCTACGACCGATAACAGAGAACCTATGAAATAGACCCCGTAGAAGGAGATCATTGAATTCAAATAGGCAATACTCTCTTCACATCCCTCTGACATTCACTGCACACTGAGAGGAAAACCGGGCTCCAGCCTGCTGCGAAGCGCATATCAACGAAGAATCTAGCACAAACTTACTTGACCACCTCCATGGGAGGCAAAGTTTGTAAAACTGATTTGTGGGTGTGGTGAGGGGTGTATTTGTAGGCATTTTGAGGTTTGGGAAACTTTGCCCCTCCTGGTAGGAATGTATACCCCATACGTCACTAGCTCATGGACTCTTGCTAATTACATGAAAGAAATATTACACAAAGTACACTTACACTCATACAAACACTACACTATATTTATTTTTCATTTTTAATATTTTCATGGTAAAATAGAAAGGATCAAAGTTACGAGATCTCGGGTGTTAGAAAAAAAAGCAACAGAAATCCATTTTCCATTGACTTACATTGACAGACGGGAACAGACACTCATATACACCACATTACATACACAAATAAGATTTTGATTATGAAATAAATACAATTTAGCTACTTTTTCACACAAGACCATGACGTCACTTACTTTACGCTCAAAACCAGTCTTGGATTTTATTTATACACACATTTTTATCCTCCATTGACTTCTATGGGGAAGACATGCTCGTGCACGCCACAGACAGATTTCCCTAATGCACGCAAAAAGCGTAGACAAGAAAACTCTAAATACCAGCGTTACAATTGTGAAACTAACTCATGTTTTCCTGCGTTAGTCCAGCTATGACAAATAGATAAAGAAATTGCTATTTCCCTATGGACTTATGGCTTTTACTTATGTGAAATTCACAACAACATCAAATTGTTTGAGACATTCACATTACATCAATTACAAATCACCATCACTAGTAACAAACATTTTGAATAATTACATCACATTTAAACGGACAGAAAAATAATTGGAACATTTCAGGATTCACAAACAGTAGACAATGGGAAACACCTCTCATTTACCTTTATTATTGCATTTCATTTATTCAAATCATATGCTTGCATGAACAGCATATCTACATAGGCTTAACACATGATCATTAACGGATGCACATACATTACTTTTAGCATTCACTCATACATGTGCATTCAAATGATGGGGGAAAAACACATTACATTCTCTCTATGAATCAGGAAACATAAATTAGGGATTTTACTGTCCCTTTAACATCACGATTCACTCAGCATATACCATTAGGAATTACGTACAATAAGAACAGATTACAGCTGTCACTTTTTTATAGGAGTCTGCATATGTGGGAGATTATCACAATATATACGTATATGTATATAACACGCATCACGCAACCACAAAGCACACATTTATATTTTAATCAGCACACAATAACAATGTTGTAAAATACAACAACACAATGAGGATTTCATAACTACACAGGCAGGTTAATAATATGGTGACATCATTAGAAGCTTCAACCATACACATTACATCTTTAGGACTGTACCGCCCCTTTCAGAACTTTAGCACTCAATACTACAATACAACATATACGTAAACGACAGTTTGGAGCATCATTATTATGGCGATTTTAAAGGGATGCGTACTAAATATTGTCAGCTCGCAAATCACTTATATATACTATATTAGAGATGTCAGCCGGAAGATCTTCAGTATTATTGCGATTTTAAAGGGACGCGTACAATATTGACATCTCGCCAATCACTTATATATACAATACTAGAAATGTCAGCCGGAAGATCTTCATTATTATTGCGATTTTAAAGGGACGCGTACAATATTGACATCTTGCTAATCACTTATCTATACAATACTACAGATGTCAGCTGGAAGATCTTCAGTATTATTGCGATTTTAAAGGGACGCATTCAATATTGACATCTCGCTAATCACTTATATATACAATACTACAGATGGCAGACGGAAGATCCTCATTATATTGACATCTCGCTAATCACTTATATATACAATACTACAGATGGCAGACGGAAGATCCTCATTATATTGACATCTCGCTAATCACTTATATATACAATAATAGAGATGTCAGCTGTTACTTTATCGTTTACAAACAATATTGCAGCAACATTGATCGATCACATTCTATGCCATTATACACAAGTATACCCTTTCATTCATGTTAGCCTGGACGTGTGTTTTTTACTATAAGATCGCGTTTAATAAGTATGTATTACGCATATGAACAAACATTACGTAGATGCACTGTATGTGTTACATTTTACACTTTCACATTGCGATTCATTGGGGGAAAACAACATTTTAACAAACACCTAAAAAAAACGCCCACTTAGAAAGCATTCGCTTTCACTTGTTATACAAACAAGTGTATACAATCAGCAATCATTACGAACTCACTACCATTGGACATATTGCACTATAAATCACCCAAACAACATGGCCAAAGCGTCCCTTGTGATCGACATTGTATCAATTTGCTTCTGTGTTTTTGCATACCTTGTTACTCCTTGTGTTTGTTCTGCTGTTTGGCTTTGTGCTGCTAAGCTTGGCAAATATGGATAACGATCTGATAGACGCTGCTGCTGGTGCTGCTGCACAAGTAGAGATTCAGAGAATCAGGCGGGCTCGGCGGCTCCAAGTGAGACAAAGGGCTCGTTTGGTTAGAGGCCCTCGTGCATACAGGGTGAGACCCACCTTGGAAAACATGAGTGACTTCGAGGTTTTTGACAAGTATAGGCTCAATCGTGAACAGCTCATTGGCCTTTACGATGTTCTTAGACCTCATCTGAAGCCACGTGTACGAATAAGGACTGCTGTCCTTGGCATCACTAAGATGCTAAGTTGTATATACGTCCTGGCCTCCGGGAGTTTTCAATCTGGAGAGATGTACATGCATGGCCTGTCTCAAGGTACATTCTATGTGGTTTTTGATAACTTTCTGGACGCCATGGTATGTGTAAGTAAGCGTTACATAGGATTCCCTCAGAATGATGGTGATTGGAGGCGCCTGAAGAGGGAATTCTTTGCAATAGCTGAATTGCCCAATGTCTTGGGAGCAATAGATTGCACCCACATTGCGCTGCGTGCTCCAGCCGATGACTTGCCCTTCCAAAATCGCAAACATTTCCATAGCCTCAACGTGCAGTATTTTTGTGACATACACGGATGCGGATTATGCACGTGTGTGCGAATTTCGACGGGGCTTGTCATGATGCCTGCATCTTTAGACAGTCGTCCCTGTGGCGGCCGTTTGAGGAAAGAGAGTTTCCCCCTGGGTATCTCGTTGGTGAGTACTTGTGCACAACATGGTTAATTAGTTAGACAATATCCACTGTAGTCTTAAACTGTTGTTAGTGTAATGTGCAAAATGGGCAGCTATAGGATGTGATTTAACCATTTAATTGTCTTTCCCCAAATGTCTAGTTTTAGCTCCAAACAGATATGTAGCATGTCTTATCTTAAATGGGCAGATAGAGAATGCAATTTAACCATGTCATTGTCTCTTTCCGCAAATGTCTAGTATTAGCTCAAAACAGATATGTAGCATGTCTTAGCTTGAATGGACAGATAGAGAATGCAATGTAACCATTTAATTGTCTTTCAACAAATGTCTAGTTTTACTTTTAAACAGATATGTAGCATGTCTTAGCTTAAATGGACAGATCGAAAATGCAATTTAACCATTTTGTTTTTAGTTTAGTAAATGTCTGGTTTATGCTAAATACGCATATGTAGCATGTCTTACCTTAAATGGGCAAATAGAGAATGCAATGTAACCATTTAATTGTCTTTCAACAAATGTCTAGTTTTACTTTTAAACAGATATGTAGCATGTCTTAGCTTAAATGGACAGATAGAAAATGCAATTTAACCATTTTGTTTTTAGTTTAGCAAATGTCTGGTTTATGCTAAATACGCATATGTAGCATGTCTTACCTTAAATGGGCAGATAGAGAATGCAATTTAACCATTTAATTGTCTTTCAACATATGTCTAGTTTTACTTTTATGATAAAGTAATTTTTATTAATTTGTAACAAAGGCATAATAACAGAAAAAGTGTAAAAGAAAAATAAATCAAGAGAACAAAAATCCTGGTTCTCTAAAGTTACATAGTAATTAAGACAATACAGAATACATATCAATAAATCGTTAGATTACTAAGTCATAGCTTGTAGGGCCGCTCTTACAGGAGAATTTTCATAGCGTCATGCATTGTGGGACAATAGTCCTTATAGTATAGATTCTCATGTTTGAGCTAGAGTTCAAGTTATTTTGTGCATTTTTATGAAGCTGTAAGGCCCGTACTAGCTGCATAATACCAAGGTAAAGGTCATCAAGATAAAGTATTAGTGAAAGAGGAAAAGAGTAAGGTGAAGCAAAGGGAGAAAGAGAGATGGGGTGTAGATAGGGGAACAACTCCTGACCATTCCGCTCCAGTTTGTGTAAAAACTTATTTTATGTGGGTTAATATGTCTCCTATTTATCTGTGTTTTACCTATCGTTTCTGGGGACTCTATGTGCCAGAGGGTAGAGCCATCTAAGTGAGGGGTTCTATCATATTAGGCTAGTGTGTTAGGACCCATTATGTAATATCCAGTAATACCATACTTTCTGGAAGATTTCTTGTGTATCCAGGAGAAATGCTGCCTGCTCTGACATATTGTAATAGAATTTAATTTTGAGTTGGATTTCTTCCCAGGAAGGGGCACACTCCCTCCAATGACGGGCTATACAGATCCTTGTGGCAGTGCATGTTATCCTGATAAACAAATTAATATATTTATTAAATTCTTTAAGCCTGACGTGGAGCAGTGCTTGTTCCATGGTAAGTCTAATAGGGCTGTCTAGGATAGAGCTTAAGAACCGAGATAGTCGGTTCCACACCCTATGTGAATAGGTGCAGTCCCACCACATGTGTTTATAGTCCCCCACCTCCCTGCAGCCTCTATAACAAAGTCTGGATCTATCTTTGGTAGAGTGTGAGGTTATCAGCGGTGTTAGATACCAACGGAAGTTGGTCTTAATGCAGTTTTCCCACATATCTGCACTCAACAATCCCTTTCCTGCACTAGAGAGAGTTATATACCAATCTTGAATCTCCATTTCCTTGTTGATATCCTTTTCCCATTTAGTTTGTAAAGAGGATTTGGAGTTGTCTGAAGCTAGCTGAATTGCCTGGTAGAGCCTGGAGATAGTGTTCTTGGGTCTGGATGAGGAGCTGCATATGTTTTCTAATGTAGAGGGCAAGTTTTTAGTTATGAGTGGTAAGAGGGGGTGAATTATGGAGGTTAGCTGTAGGTATAGGAACCATTCTAGTTTGATTGGCTGTAATTTTTCTTGTAGTTGTGTGTAGCTCAACAGTTTGCCTCCCACTATAATGTCAGCGATTCTATAAAGTCCTCTGTTTTCCCATTTTTTGATGATGGGAACCAGTTCATGCCTAACTAGGCTAGTGAGTGTAGCTTTAACGGAGTGCGAAGGGAGTAGAGCCAAGGAGGTGGTCAGCCTGGACCATTGCTTGATCATGAAATCTATTATTGGGTGTTCGTGTTGCGTCCTACTAAGGCACCGTTTAGGGTCCCAAAGAATCATGTCGCATGGGATAAGTCCTGCAATATCTGACTCCAGCTGCATCCAAACAATGTCCTTGTCAGGGTCATTAAGAAGAGCTGTCTGTGCTAGTCTAGCTGCCTGATAATAGTGTTTAAGATTTGGTGCCCCTACCCCCCCCAATTGCCTGTTTCTAGAGAGGACTGCCGAAGGGATCCTAGCTTTTTTGTTTCCCCTAATGAAACTAATTATATGTCTTTGGAGGTCGTCTAAGTCTGGGGCTGGTATTCTGATTGGCAGAGTGCGGAATAAATATAGGATCCTTGGTAATATCATCATTTTGACTGCCGACAGTCTACCAAACCATGAGAATCGTAGTTTACTCCATCTATTTAGATCTTGTTTAATAGATTTGTACAAAGGGGGATAATTTACTTTGTATAGTGTCTTTGAGCTTGTGGTTAGATTAATCCCCAGATATCTGAGAAGGTGTTTGGCCCATTTAAATTCAAAGTTAGCTTTTTGGTGTGTTCCGGGAGATGCACAGGTAATGCTTCACACTTCTCAAGGTTAATTTTATAGCCTGATATAGAGGAGAAGGAATTAAGGGTTTGGTAGAGGTTCGGGAGTGTTATCAATGGTCTTGACAGGGAGAGGAGGACATCGTCCGCGAAAAATGTGAGTTTATACTCCTTCTGCTTTATTTTAATACCGGTTATATCGGGAGATCTTCTGATATGTTGGGCCAGGGGTTCTATGCACAGGGCAAACAGTAATGGAGACAGAGGACAGCCCTGACGGGTCCCATTAAGGACAGCAAAACTTTCGGACTGGTGGCCCATAGCTCTCACGCTTGCTGAGGGGGTGGAATATATATTTTGAATTGCGCTCATGAATTCTCCAGAAATGCCTATTTAAGTTAACACTGCCTGCATATATGTCCAATCAACTCTGTCAAACGCCTTCTCCGCATCCAGAGAGAGGAGCAGAGAAGGCGTTTTTGTTTCATGCATATAGTCAATTAGGGACACTATTCTCCTGACGTTGTCTGGCGCTTCTCTATTTTGAATTAAGCCAACCTGGTCCGGGTGGACCAGTTTGGCAAGTAGGGGTTTGAGTCGATTAGCTAAGATTTTTGTGAAAATTTTAAGGTCCTGGTTTATGAGGGATATTGGCCTATAGTTCTGACACAATGTCTTATCTTTACCTGGTTTCGGAAGTACTATAATTTTAGCATTTAACAATTCAGATGGGATCTTATGGCCTTTTAGGATAGAGTTACAGAATTGTACGATATGTTTGGTGAGAGTTGGTTTGAATCGTTTGTAATAGTCCCCTGGGAACCCGTCAGGGCCTGCTGCCTTGCCTGGTTTTAAATCTTTAAGAACCCCAAGGACCTCTCTGTCTGTAATGTCTGCGTTCAAGGAGTCTAGTTCTTGTTTGCTTATCTTGGGCAAGGCTGCCTCCTCTAGGAAGGTGTCTAGGGAGTTCCGTGTAGTTTCTGTTTTAGTTACTTTCTGACCGTCATACAAGGATCCATAGTATGTCGCGAATGAGGCAACTATATCTTTGGGGTTTGACGTTAGGACCCCCTGAGAGTTATATAGGGAAGGGATTGACATGTCTCTAGTTCTATTTCTAATTTTATAGGCCATGAATTTGTCTGGTTTATTTGCGTAGAGAAAATATTTAGATTGAAGTCTAAGCCCTGCTCTAGATGATCGGTCAGAAAGCAGTTTGTCGAGTGCTTGTCTTTTCTCTAGAAGTGATTTATAAAGGCTAGGTGAGCCAGACAGTTTGTGACGTTTCTCTAGGTTAGCTATGTCCCGTTGGAGTGAGTCAAAAAAAGTTTTCGCTTTACGTTTAGCATGTGACTTCATTTGAATCAACACTCCTCTTATAACTGATTTATGAGCTGCCCACACCTGTATGGGGTTGTTTATTGTATTCAAGTTGAGGTTCCAGTATTCCTCCATGTGTTTAAGAACCGTCTCTTTGTGGTTTGGGTATTTTAATGATAAGGGGTCAAATTTCCAACTTTTGGTATTATTGTGTGGGAGAATCCCTTTCATCTTTAGAGAGACTATTGAGTGGTTGGACCACACACATGGTTGAATAGAGGAAGACACTAAATTTGCTGTCAGTATCTGACTTGAAAAAATATAGTCTAAGCGGAAGTATTTGCGGTGTGCTGTGGAATAAAATGTGTGGTCATCTGTGATGCCATAAAGGGCCTTCCATGTATCTAGTAAGTTGTGCCCTGCCATGGTGTTAAGGATTGAAAGAACCTTTTTATTCATTCTGTGTTGGGCAGCTGTGAGAGGGATGTTTGAAGTTTGGGTCTGTGTGTGTAGAGAGACGTTAAAGTCACCTGCCAAGAAAATTCTAGTTGCATTCCAACTAGTAAGGAGGTAGGATAGATTAGTGAAGAACTGCTCTTGATGCTCATTTGGGGCGTATACATTACAAAAGATTATTTCTATTTCATTGATAGTGCCTTTGATGATGAGGATTCTACCTTCCTAGTCTATAATGGAATCAGTGTGGTGGAAGTTTATGGAGGAGTGAAGGAGTATAGATACCCCTCTTTTTTTGTGATTAACCGTCGAATGATAATGTAAAGGGAATTGTTTCTGCCAGTATTTCGGGATCTGAGAGGCCATGAAGTGGGTCTCTTGCAAAAATATGACATTAGCCCCTAGGAGTTTGTATTGTGACATAGCCTTCCTTCTCTTTAAATCTGAATTTAGACCTCTCACATTGTGTGAGACTAGTGTGATGTTGGTGCTAGCCATCTAACTGTTTGAATGGTGTTCTGGAGTTATTATGTATTGGTGCATTTACAGTTACCTGACCCCTCGTGTGAGACCTATCTGAATTTGACGAATCCAAGATTCCTATACGAGTGACAACCCTGCTTCTGCTTGACCGGAGCATCTGTGGTCATTTTAGGAGTAAGGGTGAGAAGAAGAAAAGGGAGATGGAAAAGGAGAAATTCTGATAGAGAAAGAGGAAAAGAAAATACAACAGGTTAATCATATTAAACGGTACATTTTTAACCCTTGTTGTTAAACCTGGAATAAATAACAAAAAAATTATATCTTGACTAAACATAAAAAATATCTTCTCGGGGGACTTTGAGTCCGAGGAGGCGTCACCTATCCACCCTCTTAGTGCCTAAAGTAAACATATCAAAAGAGGTTTTCCTAAGAATATGGTGCTAACAGTGTAAACATAAACATAAGTTCCAGCCTTACTGTCTCCATTGCCTTGAACATTAAATAACCTTAATGAGAATTGGCCCCTGTGAACTATACTAGGTTCCAGCCTAACAATAAACAGAGTAATTTCCTAAAACCATAACATTGCTGATGTAAGGCAGCTAAGGGGTTTTAGTTGGGGAGCATGTGAGGTTAATCATCGTGCCCCACAATCTAGGATTTCTCGGATGAGACATAGAGGAAACTAGTTCCAAAAGGATCATATTGAACCCGTCATGTGTTCTTAGATTTCTTTGTAGGGATTCTTGCCCACTGAGATCTCTGTGACTTCATGGGTATCCTCTGTGGTTTCGGCATTTCCGTGGATGATGAAGGTCCTTGAATAGGGGGTATTTCTAGATCTAATGCTTCACAAATATCTGGGATCCCCTCAGCGTCTCTGATTGTCAATATCTTATTGTCCTTTGAGATGTGGAGAGCGAATGGGTATCCCCACCTGTACTGGATCTGATTTTTCCTTAAGAGAGTTGTGAGAGGTCTCAGAGCTCCCCTTCTTTGTAAAGTTCTGTTACTGAGATCCTGGAAAAAGTGTACCACATTGCCCCTAAATTTGAAGGTAGGTTGTTTTGCTGCGTCCCTGAGGATCTTGTCTTTTTCAGGAAATCTTAGGAAGGCCACAATGACATCTCTGGGTGAGAGATCAGCTCTGGGCTTAGGCTTGAGTGCTCTATGAGCCCTTTCTATTTCAATTTCTGTGGATGTGTCCATTCCTGTAATTGCACAAAACAGTTGGTGAAGGTATGAGGGTAGGTCTGAAGGTGTTACAGATTCTGGAATGCCTTTGAGACGGATGTTGCATCGTCTGCTCCTATTCTCCATATCCTCCAACTTGTCTAGTAGTTCATTAACTACCTGCTGTTGTTGGGAAGTCTGCTGGACCGCCATCTCTACATCTTCTATGATGTTGTCGTTATTTTCCTCCAGAGATTTGACCCTTGCGCCCAGATCTGACATATCTTTCTTAATATCATTTAGGCTCTCATTCATAGAGGTGTGCATGGCGTCCATTTTAGCCCATAGTTTGTCAAAGCTGCTGGTGATATCCTGTTTGGACACAAGTAGGTGTAGATCAGCTCTAGTCAGAGGTGTGTTATCATCTATATGGTTAGCCTCCGGTGAAGTGGCTTCAGTAGATGCCCTGGTCTCAGTGCTTTGCTCAGCTGTGTTGTCACTCTGAACAAATCAGAGAAGGTGGGAGGGGGAAAAAACACTCCAGCTACCTCTTACTTCAAGCAAACGCAGAGTGACAACTCTAACTATTCTAATGTCTATGCACAGCTATACAATCCAATGTCCATAAAAGCAGCTACAGCAGAGTTGGGTAAATTTATCCCAGTAGAACATAGAAGGAAAATATAAAATTATTTGGATGGAAGATGTAATTACCATATTCTACCTCTAGAGGGGAGTCAAGTCTCGATTTCAGCTTTTTCTATACAGCACACTTGCATGTTTCTGCAGCCTAACGCACTAACTTCTAGTCTTTAAGGGAAAAAACAGTAAGTGAAGTATACCTTTGCTCTTCAGGACATATATTAGTATGTGAGGTTGAGCCTTTAAATAGATAAGACGCTCTGCTAGAATTGTACCACATAGTCATTTTACCTAACCTGTGTATCTCATTAGTTTTAATAACAGTCACTGAACATTTACTTATGGTATAATAGATATACATATGAAACATATGCCTACCTGCTTTATATTTCAGCTATTGTCTAGCTCCTAACTTAGCATTACAATGTAGTTATATTTACTTGTTGGTGGGCAAGCTTTTGTTGTTTGGGGCAGTTAATCCTATTATAGCTTTCCTTACAGACATTACTGGTTTTAAAAGTTATAACAAACAATGTTTCTGTATTATTCTATTTATGTTTGGACATAGAAATGGTGATATGGGCGAAGCATTTCTAGTTTATAATTTAGCAAATGAGTATTGGTATTGTGAGCCTATTCTTGTAAGTCTATATGCTGCGTCTATTCATATTTTGAATGTTTGACATAGTATTCATTACACCCTGTATAATATTGTATAAGTCTGACCAAGCATAGTATATTGTAATATTTCCTATGAGTATATTTGACAGGATGTTCCTAGCTATGTATTTTCCTAATAATATTATTTTAGCATGTCCCTAAGAGCGTGGATGTCTGCGGCCGGGATGTCTGAGCCTTTTCACTCTTATATTTGTAGAAATGATAGACAGAATATATAGATTAGGGACTTTATAATTAGGGAAGGAATACCAACATTTAGTGCACAGATGCTTGGTTACTATTAAAGTTTATTGTGACACCGTAGATACATGTTTTGGATTCTCCACTTTTAGTGTGTACCATTGAGTGCAGGGCATATAATTTGAGGCTACGGCCATTGCTGCACTGTGATGTGCAGCCTTCCTTTTAAGTATTAGATATGTTTTTTAGCGCAGGCTGGACCTGCACTGCAGCCATTAGGTGTAGTCTCCCTTCTCATAATGTATATCAAGTTTAGTAGCCTGTTAGACTCTACTATGCCAGACATATCATTAACCCAACGGGTACTAGCTCATTTCTGTGTATCCACTAGCACCCAGTGTGCTCACAAGATTTTCCAAATCGATATGTTGTCTTGTTTTATTATAGCTTGTTTATCTTGCGCTGTGAAACCATAGCTTAATTACCCCCCCACACACACATATTAATATACCTCCTAGTTTAGGAGGGTTAACTCTGCGGTTTTTCTTGACTATACCGCACCCTTAAAGCTTAGCAAGAATGTTTAACACTTCATATACTTCGAATTTAAAGTTTTAAGTATTTTGCCATAAGTATTACATCAAAAGGTAAATATATATATTAAAAAAAAAAAAAAGGTTCTTCACTTAGGGTCCATGAGTGGCCCCTTCACATTAATGTTCACCTACATAATATTATGTTCACTGCAACCTTGTGGTCCAAGAGTGGCCGCTTAAATCATATGGTGGGTATACTGTCTGTGCAGCTCTTATTGCTTGAATTGAGAGTGTAATTTGTCGCTTACCTATGTTGTGTATTTATCTAATATGTTCTAGTAGCCTACCCTGTAACAATTTATTTTACCTCATACTATGTATTAGCAATTACTATTGTTTGTTTTGAAAAGAACCTCAATAAAAAAAAACAGCCATTTCGCTGAAAAAGATTAATCCACAAGCCAAATATAAGTTTATTCTCATAAATAAAATGAAAAACTTCAATCATAAGCAGAAGAATCAAACTGAAACAGCTGCCTGAAGAACTTTTCTACCAAAAACTGCTTCCGAAGAAGCAAATACATAAAAAAATGGTAGAATTTAGTAAATATATGTAAAGAAGACCAAGTTGCTGCTTTGCAAATCTGATCGACTGAAGCTCCATTCTTAAAAGCCCATGAAGTGGAGACTGATCTAGTAGAATGAGCTGTAATTCTCTAAGGCGGGGCTTTACCTGACTCCAAATAAGCTTGATGAATCAAAAGTTTTAACCATGATGCCAAAGAAACGGCAGAAGCCTTCTGACTTTTCCTGGAACCAGAAAAGATAACAAATAGACTAGAAGTCTTCCTGAAATCTTTAGCAGCTTGAACATAATATTTCAGAGCTCTCACCACATCCAAAGAATGTAAAGATCTCTACAAATAATTCTTAGGATTAGGACACAAAGAAGTGACAAAAATTTCTCTATTAAGGTTGTTAGAATTCACAACCTTAGGTAAAAATTTAAATGAATTCCGCAAAAAAGCCTTATCCTGATGAAAAATCAGAAAAGGAGATTCACAAGAGAGCGGATAATTCAGAAACTCTTCTATCAGAAGAGATGGTGAAAAGGAACAACAATTTCCAAGAAAGTAGTTTAAAAGGGACACTAAACCCAAAAATTTACTTTCATGATTCAGATAGAGAATACAAATTTAAACAGCATTCCAGTTTACTTCTATTATTTATTTTGCTTATTTTATTTAGATATCCTTTGTTGAAGAAATAGCAATGCACATGGGTGAGCCAATCACACAAGGCTTCTATGTGCAGCAACCAATCAGCAGCTACTGAGCCTATCTAGATATGCTTTTAAGCAAAGATTATTAAAAGAATAAAACAAATTAGATAATCGAAGCAAATTAGAAAGTTGTTTAAAAATGCATGCTCTTTCTAAATCATGAAAGAAAAATTTTGGGTTTCATGTCCCTTTAACCCCTTAATGACCACAGCACTTTTCCATTTTCTGTCTGTTTGGGACCAGGGCTATTTTTACATTTCTGCGGTGTTTGTGTTTAGCTGTAATTCTCCTCTTACTCATTTACTGTACCCACACATATTATATACAGTTTTTCTCGCCATTAAGTGGACTTTCTAAAGATACCATTATTTTCATCATATCTTATAATTAAAAAATATTATATAATATGAGGAAAAAATGGAAAAAACACACTTTTTCTAAATTTGACCCCCAAAATCTGTTACACATCTACAACCACCAAAAAACACCCATGCTAAATAGTTTCTAAATTTTGTCCTGAGTTAAGAAATACCCAATGTTTACATGTTCTTTGCTTTTTTTGCAAGTTATAGGGCCATAAATACAAGTAGCACTTTGATATTTCCAAACCCCTTTTTTTCAAAATTAGCGCAAAATTAGCGCTAGTTACATTGGAACGCTGATATCTGTCAGAAATCCCTGAATATCCATTGACATGTTTATATTTTTTTTTAGAAGACACTCCAAAGTATTGATCTAGGCCCATTTTGGTATATTTCATGCCACCATTTCACCGCCAAATGCAATCAAATAAAAAAAATCGTTCACTTTTTCACAATTTTGTTCACAAACTTTAGGTTTCTCACTGAAATTATTTACAAACAACTTGTGCAATTATGGCATAAATGGTTGTAAATTCTTCTCTGGGATCCCCTTTGTTCAGAAATAGCAGACATGTATGGATTTTGTTGTTGCTTTTTGGTAATTAGAAGGGCGCTAAATGCCACTGCGCACCACACGTGTATTATGCCCAGCAATGAAGGGGTTAATTAGGGAGCATGTAAGGAGCTTCTAGGGTTAATTTTAGCTTTAGTGTAGTAGACAACCCAAAGTATTGATCTAGGCCCATTTTGGTATATTTCATGCCACCATTTCACCGCCAGATGCGATCAAATTAAAAAAAACGTTAAATTTTTCACAATTTTAGGTTTCTCACTGAAATCATTTACAAGCAGCTTGTGCAATTATGGCACAAATGGTTGTAAATGCTTCTCTGGGATCCCCTTTGTTCAGAAATAGCAGACATATATGTCTTTGGCATTGCTTTTTGGTAATTAGAAGGCCGCTAAATGCTGCTGCGCATCACACATGTATTATGTCTAGCAGTGAAGGGGTTAATTAGGTAGCTTGTAGGGAGCTTGCAGGGTTAATTTTAGCTTTAGTGTAGAGATCAGCCTCCCATCTGACACATCACACCCCCTGATCCCTCCCAAACAGCTCCCTTCCCTCTCCCACCCCACAATTGTCCCCACCATCTTAAGTACTGGCAGAAAGTCTGCCAGTACAAAAATAAAGGGAATCTGTTTTTTTTTTTTTTTTTTTTAAATTATAGCATATTTACATATGCTGCTGTGTAGGATCCCCCTTAGCCCCCAACCTCCCTGATCCCCCCCCAAACACCTCTCTAACCGTCCCCCTCTGCCTTTTTGGTGGCCATCTTGGGTACTGGCAGCTATCTGCCAGTACCCAGTTTGCAGAAAAAAATGTTTTTTGGTTTTTTTTCGCAGTTTTTTTTCTGTAGTGTAGCTTCCCTCCCACATACCAACCCAACACCCCCTGATTTAGCTTTTTATTTTTATTTAGATTTTATAAACCTGACAAATCCTATGGTGCATATTTTCTGTAGTGCAGCGTTCCCACCTGCTCCCTCCCCGTGCACGCGCTCCCTCCCTGTGCACGCGCCCGCCCCCTCGATGGCCGCCACCCACCTCCCGGTCCTGCTCCCACCCACCAACGAAGGAAGCTACCGATCTCCGGTGCAGAGAGGGCCACAGAGTGGCTCTCTCTGCATCGGATGGCCATACATGGTTATTGCAGGATACCTTCATATTGAGGCATCACTGCAATAACCGGAAAGCAGCTGGAAGCGAGCAGGATCGCTTCCAGCTGCTTTCCACACCGAGGACGTGCAGGGCACATCCTCAGGCGTTAACTGCCTTTTTTTTTTTGAGGACGTACCCTGCACGTCCTCTGTCATTAAGGGGTTAATGTCCAAAAAATGCATAGGCTCAAATGGAGGAGCCTGTAAAGCCTTCAAACCCAAATTAAGACTCCAAGGAGGAGAGATTGATTTAATGACAGGCTTGATACGAACCAAAGCCTGTACAAAACAGTGAAAATCAGGAAGTTTAGCAATTTTTCTGTGGAATAAAACAGAAAGAGCAGAGATTTGTCCTTTCAAGGTACTTGCAGATAAACCTTTATCCAAACCATCCTGAAGAAACTAACATTCTAAGAATTCTAAAAGAATGCCAAGAGAATTTATGAGAGGAACACCATGAAATATAAAAGTCTTCCAAACTCGATAATCAATCTTTCTAGAAACAGATTTACGAGCCTGTAACATAGTATTAATCACTGAATCAGAGAAACCTCTATGACTAAGCACTAGGTGTTCAATTTCCATACCTTCAAATTTAATGATTTGAGATCCTGATGGAAAAACGGACCTGTGAGGCCATGCTGGAGCCACCAGCAACACAAACGATTGTTCCATGATGATTTTTAGATTTCTCTTGGAAGAAGAACTAGAGGCGGGAAAATATAAGCAGGTTGATAACACCAAGGAAGTTTCAACGCAACCACTGCTTCCGCCTGAGGATCCCTGGACCTGGACAGGTACATGGGAAGTTTCTTGTTTAGATGAGATGCCATCAGATCTATTTCTGGAAGACCCCACATCTGAACAATCTGAGAAAACACATCTGGGTGGAGAGACCACTCTCCCGGATGTAAAGTCTGACGACTGATATAATCCGCTTCCCAATTGTCTATACCTGGGATATGAACCACAGAAATTAGACTGGAGCTGGATTACGCCCAAACAAGTATCCAAGATACTTCTTTCATAGCTTGAGGACTGTGAGTCCCATCCTGATGATTGACATATGCCACAGTTGTGATATTGTCTGTCTGAAAACTAATGAACGGTTCTCTCTTCAATAGAGGCTAAAACTGAAGAGCCCTGAGAATCGCACAGAGTTCCAAAATATTTATTGGTAATCCTGCCTCTTGAGATTTCCAAACCCCTTGTGCTGTCAGAGATCCCCAACCTGAAAGACTCGCATCTGTTGTGATCACAGTCCAGGTTGGATGAACAAAAGAGGCCCCTAGAACAATACGATGGTGATCTAACCACCAAGTCAGAGATAGTCTAACATTGGGATTTAAGGATATTAATTGTGATATCCTTGTATAACCCCTGCACCATTGGTTCAGCAAACAAAGCTGTAAAGGTCTCGCATAAAAGCTAGAGGTCTCATATGAAAACGAGCAAAGGGGATCACGTCCGATGCTGCAGTCATGAGACCTAAAACGTCCATGCACATAGCTACTGAAGAGAATGACTGAGACTGAAGGTTCCGACATGCTGCAACCAATTTCAAACGTCTCTTGTCTGTTAGAGGCAAAGTCATGGACACTGAATCTATCTGGAAACCTAAAAAGGTTACCTTTGTCTGAGGAATCAAAGAACTTTTAGTAAATTGATCCTCCAACCAGGTCAAGAAACACTAATTGATTCGTGTGAGATTCTGCAGAACGTAAAGACTGAGCGAGTACCAAGATATCGTCCAAATAAGGAAATACTGCAATACCCCGCTCTCTGATTACAGAGAGTAGGGCACCTAGAACCTTTGAAAAGATTCTTGGAGATGTCGCTAGGCCAAAAATTGGTAATGCTTGTCTAGAAAAGAGAATCTCAGGAACTGATAGTGATCCGGATGAATCAGAATATGAAGATATGCATCCTGTAAGTCTATTGTGGACATATAATGCCCTTGCAGAACAAAAGGCTGAATAGTCCTTATAGTCACCATCTTGAAAGTTGGTATTCTAACATATCGATTCAAAATCTTTAGATCCAAAACTGGTCTGAATGAATTTTCTTTCTTTGGGACAATGAATAGATTTGAATAAAAATCCAGACCCTGTTCCTGAAATTGAACTGGCATGATTACCCCTGATAACTCCAGGTCAGAAACACACTTCAGGAAAGCCTAAGCCTTTACTGGGTTCACTGGAATGAGAGAAAAAAAATCTTCTCACAGGTGGTCTTACTCTGAATCCTATTCTGTACCCCTGATTTTGGACCGAACTGATCCAAACACCTTTGAAAAATTTTAATCTGCCCCCTAACAGCTGAGCTGGAATGAGGGCTGGCTTTGATCTCTTAAATGGTCTTGGATTTATTCCAATTTGAGGAAGGCTTCCAATTGGAAACAGAATCCTTTGGGGAAGGATAAGATTTCTGTTCCTTATTATCTCGAAAAGAACGAAAACGGTTAGAAGTTTTAGATTTACCTTTAGGTTTTTTATCCTGAGGCAAAAAAACTCCCTTCCCCCCAGTGACAGTTGAAATTATTGAATCCAACTGAGAACCAAATAATTTATTACCTTGGAAAGAAAGAGAAAGCAATCTGGACTTAGAAGTCATGTCAGCATTCCAAGATTTGAGCCACAAAAAAAATAGCTAAAGACATATCTAACATCAATTTTGATATAAAAAATGGCATCACAAATGAAATTATTAGCATGCTGAATCAACCTAACAATGCTAGACAAATCATGATCCGATACTTGTTGCGCTAAAGTTTCCAACCAAAAAGTTGAAGCAGCTGCAGCATCAGTCAAAGAAATTGCAGGCCTAAGAAGATGACCTGAATATAAATAAGCTTTCCTTAGATAAGATTCAAGTTTCCTATCTAAAGGATCTTTAAAAGAAGTACTATCTTCCGTAGGAAGAGTAGTACGTTTAGCAAGAGTAGAGATAGCCCTATCAACTTTGGGGATCTTTTCCCAAAACTCCAATCTAACTGCTGGCAAAGGATACAATTTTTTTA
This sequence comes from Bombina bombina, assembly GCF_027579735.1. Taxonomy (NCBI): domain Eukaryota; kingdom Metazoa; phylum Chordata; class Amphibia; order Anura; family Bombinatoridae; genus Bombina; species Bombina bombina. The sequence goes on along the minus strand of NC_069500.1, from coordinate 772,258,333 downwards.
AACCTTGAAGAAGGAATAAAAAGTACCACCAGGCCTATTCCATTCTTTAGAAATCATATCAGAAATAGCATCAGGAACTGGAAAAACCTCTAGAATAACCACAGGAGGTTTATAAACAGAATTTAAACATTTACTAGTTTTAATATCAAGAGGACTGGTTTCCTCCATATTTAATGTAATCAACACTTCTTTTAACAAAGAACGAATATACTCCATTATATATAAATAAGAGGATTTGTCAGTGTCAATATCTGAGGCAGGATCTTCTGAATCAGATAGATCCTCATCAGAGAAGGATAAATCAGTATGTTGCCGGTCATTTGAAATTTCATCATCAACTCTATGAGAAGTTTTAAAAGACCTTTTACGTTTATTAGAAGGCGGAATTGGCAGACAAAGCCTTCTGAATAGAATCAGAAATAAATTATTTTAAATTTACAGGAATATCTTGTGCATTAGATGTTGAAGGAACAGCAACAGGTAATTAACTACTACTGATGGATACATTTTCTGCATGTAAAAGTTTATCATGACAACTATTACAAACCACAGCTGGAGGTATAATCTCGACAAGTTTACAACAAATGCACTTAGCTTTGGTAGAACTGTTATCAGGCAGCTGGGATCCAACAGTGAATTCTGAGACAGGATCAGATTGAGACATCTTGCAAATGTAAGAGAAAAAAAAACATATAAAGCAAAATGATCAATTTCCTTATATGGCAGTTTCAGGAATATAAAAAAATGCAAACAGCATAGCCCTCTGACATAGAAAAAGGCAAGAGGCAAATAGGAATGGGGTCTTAAATAATAAAAATATTTGAATGGAAACATCCAAAAATGACACACTCGCGTCACAGATGACACAACCTTGTGAAGGATACGGCGTCAACTAAGACGCCGGAAATGACAAATTTGCATCAACGAACATAACTTCATGCCAAAAAATCTTGCACCAAGAATGACACAAACATTGGCATTTTGCGCCCCCGCAAGCCTAATTCTGCCCACGAATTTAAAAGATAGTCAATTTTCAAAAGAGACTATACCCCAGGTAAGAAATAAATTTTCATAAAACAAGCATTTCCTAGATATGAAACGGATAGTCTACAAAAAGGAAATATACTGAAAACCTGAATCATGGCAAACAGAAGTACAATACATATATTTAGAACTTTATATAAATACATAAAGGGCCAAACCATAGCTGAGAGTGTCTTAAGTAATGAAAACATACTTAACAAAAGACACCCATCAACACATAGCAGATAGCCAAACCACCAGTACTGAAACGGTTATCAGTAGAGGTAATGGAATATGAGAGTATATCACCGATCTGAAAAGGGAGGTAGGAGATAAATCTCTACGACAGAGAACCTATGAAATAGATCCCCATGAGGAAAAACCATTGCATTCAATAGGTGATACTCCCTTCACATCCCTCTGACATTCACTGTAATCTGAGAGGAATCAGGCTTCAAAAATGCTGAGAAGCGTATATCAACGTAGAAATCTTAGCACAAACTTACTTCACCACTTCCATAGGAGGCAAAGTTTGTAAAAATGAATTGTGGTAAGGGGTGTATTTATAGGCATTTTGAGGTTTGGGAAACTTTGCCCCTCCTGGTAGGATTGTATATCCCATACGTCACTAGCTCATGGACTCTTGCCAATTACATGAAAGAAATAGTGCCAGAAGAATAAAATAAATAGGGGACCGCCCATGGACAAGAAAAAACGTGCGGGGACCGTGGACTGTCCCTATCAGGAAGTAAAGGAATTTATCTGGTAAGTAAACATTATGTTTTCCTTCCTAAGATAGGGAGAGCCCACGGCTTCATTCCTTACTGTTGGGAAAACTATACCCAAGCTCCAGAGGACACTGAATGAATAACAGGAGGGAACAAAAGGGAAGAGGCGGACCGTATTCTGAGGGCACCCCAGCCTGTAAAACTTTTCTCCCAAAAGCTGCTTCAGCCGAAGCAAAAACATCAAACTTGTAAAATTTTGAAAAACATAATTTATGTAAGAACTTACCTGATAAATTCATTTCTTTCATATTAGCAAGAGTCCATGAGCTAGTGACGTATGGGATATACATTCCTACCAGGAGGGGCAAAGTTTCCCAAACCTTAAAATGCCTATAAATACACCCCTCACCACACCCACAAATCAGTTTAACGAATAGCCAAGAAGTGGGGTGATAAGAAAAAAGTGTGAAAGCATAAAAAATAAGGAATTGGAATAATTGTGCTTTATACAAAAAAATCATAACCACCACAAAAAAGGGTGGGCCTCATGGACTCTTGCTAATATGAAAGAAATGAATTTATCAGGTAAGTTCTTACATAAATTATGTTTTCTTTCATGTAATTAGCAAGAGTCCATGAGCTAGTGACGTATGGGATAATGACTACCCAAGATGTGGATCTTTCCACGCAAGAGTCACTAGAGAGGGAGGGATAAAATAAAGACAGCCAATTCCTGCTGAAAATAATCCACACCCAAAATAAAGTTTAATGAAAACATAAGCAGAAGATTCAAACTGAAACCACTGCCTGAAGTACTTTTCTACCAAAAACTGCTTCAGAAGAAGAAAACACATCAAAAATGGTAGAATTTAGTAAAAGTATGCAAAGAGGACCAAGTTGCTGCTTTGCGAATCTGATCAACCGAAGCTTCATTCCTAAACGCCCAGGAAGTAGAAACTGACCTAGTAGAATGAGCTGTAATCCTTCGAGGCGGAGTTTTACCCGACTCGACATAGGCATGATGAAATAAAGATTTCAACCAAGATGCCAAAGAAATGGCAGAAGCTTTCTGGCCTTTTCTAGAACCGGAAAAGATGACAAATAGACTAGAAGTCTTTCTGAAAGACTTAGTAGCTTCAACATAATAATACAAAGCTCTAACAGCATCCAAAGAATGCAATGATTTCTCCTTAGAATTCATAGGATTAGGACATAATGAAGGAACCACAATTTCTCTACTAATGTTGTTAGAATTCACAACCTTAGGTAAAAAATTCAAAAGAAGTTTGCAGCACCGCCTTATCCTGATGAAAAATCAGAAAAGGAGACTCACAAGAAAGAGCAGATAATTCAGAGACTCTTCTGGCAGAAGAGATGGCCAAAAGAAACAAAACTTAACAAGAAAGTAATTTAATGACCAAAGAATACATGGGTTCAAAAAGAGGAGCTTGAAGAGCCCCCAGAACCAAATTCAAACTCCAAGGAGGAGAAATTGACTTAATGATAGGTTTTATACGAACCAAAGCTTGTACAAAACAATGAATATCAGGAAGATTAGCAATCTTTCTGTGATAAAGAACAGAAAGAGCAGAGATTTGTCCATACAAGGAACTTGCGGACAAACCTTTATCTAAACCATCCTGAAAAAACTGTAAAATTCTCGGTATTCAAAAAAAAATGCCAAGAAAAATGATGAGAAAGACACTAAGAAATATAAGTCTTCCAGACTCTATAATATATCTCTCTAGATACAGATTTACGAGCCTGTCACATAGTATCAATCACAGAGTCAGAGAAACCTCTTTGACCAAGAATCAAGCGTTCAAACTCCATACCTTAAAATTTAAGGATTTGAGATCCTGATGGAAGAAAGGACCTTGCGACAGAAAGTCTGGTCTTAACGGAAGAGTCCACAGCTGGCAAGAGGCCATCCGGACAAGATCCGCATACCAAAACCTGTGAGGCCATGCTGGAGCTACCAGCAGGACAAACGAGCATTCCTTAGAATCTTGGAGAATACTCTTGGAAGAAGAACTAGAGGCGGAAAGATATAGGCAGGATGATACTTCCAAGGAAGTGATAATGCATCCACTGCCTCCGCCCGAGGATCCCGGGATCTGGACAGATACCAGGGAAGTTTCTTGTTTAGATGAGAAGCCATCAGATCTATTTCTGGGAGTTCCCACATTTGAAATACCTCTGGGTGAAGAGACCATTCGCCCGGATGCAACGTTTGGCGACTGAGATAATCCGCTTCCCAATTGTCTATACCTGGGATATGAACCGCAGAGATTAGACAGGAGCTGGATTCTGGCCAAACCAAAATTCGAGATACTTCTTTCATAGCCAGAGGACTGTGAGTCCCTCCTTGATGATTGATGTATGCCACAGTTGTGACATTGTCTATCTGAAAACAAATGAACAACTCTCTCTTCAGAAGAGGCCAAGACTGAAGAGCTCTGAAAATTGCACGGAGTTCCAAAATATTGATCGGTAATCTCACCTCCTGAGATTCCCAAACCCCTTGTGCCGTCAGGGACCCCCACACAGCTCCCCAACCTGTAAGACTTGCATCTGTTGAGATTATAGTCCAGGTCGGAAGAACAAAGAAGCCCCCTGAACTAAACGATGGTGATCTGTCCACCACGTCAGAGAGTGTCGTATAATCGGTTTAAAGATATTAATTGAGATATCTTTGTGTAATCCCTGCACCATTGGTTCAGCATACAGAGCTGAAGAGGTCGCATGTGAAAACGAGCAAAGGAGATCGCATCCGATGCGGCAGTCCTAAGACCTAAAATTTCCATGCATAAGGCTACCAAAGGGAATGATTGTGACTGAAGGTTTTGACAAGCTGATATCAATGTTAAACTTCTCTTGTCTGACAAGGACAGAGTCATAGACACTGAATCTATCTGGAAACCTAAAAAGGTTACCCTTGTCTGAGGAATCAATGAACTTTTTGGTAAATTGATCCTCCAACCATGATCTTGAAGAAACAACACAAGTCGATTCGTATGAGATTCTGCGAAAATGTGAAGACTGAGCAAGTACCAAGATATCGTCCAAATAAGGAAATACCAAAACCCTGTTCTCTGATTACAGACAGAAGGGCACCGAGAACCTTTGAAAAAATTCTTGGAGCTGAAGCTAGGCCAAACGGTAGAGCCACAAAACTGGTAATGCTTGTCTAAAAAGAGAATCTCAGAAACTAAAAGTAATCTGGATGAATCGGAATATGCAGATATGCATCCTGTAAATCTATTGTAGACATATAATGCCCTTGCTAAACAAAAGGCAGGATAGTCCTACAGTTACCATCTTGAATGTTGGTATCCTTACATAACGATTCAATATTGATAGATCCGGAACTGGTCTGAAGGAATTGACCTTCTTTGGTACAATGAAGAGATAGAAAAAAAAACCCAGCCCCTGTTCCAGAACTGGAACTGGCATAGTTACTTCAGCCAACTCTAGATCTGAAACACATTTCAGAAATGCTGAGCCTTTGCTGGGTTTACTGGGACATGGGAAAGAAAAAAATCTCTTTGCAGGAGGCCTTAACTTGAAGCCAATTCTGTACCTTTCTGAAACAATGTTCTGAAACCAGAGATTGTGAACGGAATTGATCCAAATTTCTTTGAAGAAAACGTAATCTGCCCCATACCAGCTGAGCTGGAATGAGGGCCGCACCTTCATGGGTACTTAGGAGCTGGCTTTAGGTTTCTATAAGGCTTGGATATATTCCAAACTGGAAATGGTTTCCAAACTGATACCGCTCCTGAGGATGAAGGATCAGGCTTTTGTTCCTTGTTGTGAGGAAAGGAACAAAAACGATTATTAGACCAAAATTTACCTTAGATTTTTTTATCCTTTGGTAAAAAAGTTCCCTTCCCTCCAGTAACAGTTGAGATAATAGAATCCAACTGAAAACCGAATAATTAATTACCCTGGAAAGAAAGGGAAAGCAAAGTTGACTTAGAAGACATATCAGCATTCCAAGTTTTAAGCCATAAAGCTCTTCAAAAATGACGCCACATCCGGAACACCGACACTTTTGACGCAAAAAAACGTGAAAAAAATGACGCAACTTCCGGCGACACGTATGACGCCGGAAACAGAAAAAAAAAAATTTGCGCCAAAAAGGTCCGCGCCAAGAATGACGCAATAAAATGAAGCATTTTCAGCCCCCGCGAGCCTAACAGCCCACAGGGAAAAAGTCAAATTTTTTAAGGTAAGAAAAAATGATTGATTCAAATGCATTATCCCAAATATGAAACTGACTGTCTGAAAATAAGGAATGTTGAACATCCTGAGTCAAGGCAAATAAATGTTTGAATACATATATTTAGAACTTTATAAAAAAAGTGCCTAACCATAGCTTAGAGTGTCACAGAAAAAAAGCTTACTTACTTACCCCAGGACACTCATCTACATGTTGTAGAAAGCCAAACCAGTACAGAAACGAAAATCAGCAGAGGTAATGGTATATATATATATATATAAGAGTATATCGTCGATCTGAAAAGGGAGGTAAGAGATGAATCTCTACGACCGATAACAGAGAACCTATGAAATAGACCCCGTAGAAGGAGATCATTGCATTCAAATAGGCAATACTCTCCTCACATCCCTCTGACATTCACTGCACGCTGAGAGGAAAACCGGGCTCCAACCTGCTGCGGAGCGCATATCAACGTAGAATCTAGCACAAACTTACTTACTCCATAGGAGGCAAAGTTTGTAAAACTGATTTGTGGGTGTGGTGAGGGGTGTATTTATAGGCATTTTAAGGTTTGGGAAACTTTGCCCCTCCTGGTAGGAATGTATATCCCATACGTCACTAGCTCATGGACTCTTGCTAATTACATGAAAGAAAAGTATGTGAGGAGGAATAGGTAGCTGCCTTACAAATCTGTTGCATAGAGGCTTCGTTCCTTAAGGCCCAAGAGGCCTTAAGGAACTGCTCTAGTGGAATGAGCCGTCATCCTCTCAGGAGGACGATGTCCTGCTGTCTCGTAAGCTAAGCGGATGACACTCCTTCATTAAAAAGATAGGGAAGTCGAAGTAGCCTTCTGCCCCTTACGCTTCCCTGAATAGACAACAAAGAGGAAGATTGTCTAAACTCCTTAGAACTTCAAAGCGTGAACCACATCCAAATTGTAAAGTAAGCGTTCCTTCGATGAAGGAGAATTAGGACACAAGGAATGAACCACAATCTCCTGATTGATGTTGCGATTTGACACAACCTTAAGCAGAAAAGCTAATTTAGTACGTAAAACTGCCTTATCTGCATCAAAAAAAAATAATCAGATAAGGGGCTCACATTGCAAAGCAGAGATCTCAGAAACTCTGCACACAGAGGCAACAGCCAATAAAAAGAGAATGTCAACAGAATGCAGATGCCCAAACGGAATCTGTTGCAAAACCCGAAGAACAAGATTTAGGCTCCAAGTAGCAGCCCCAGATCTAAACAAAGGTTTGATCCTAATCAGAGCCTTAAAGGGACAGTCTAGACCCAATATTTAATCTTTACTACTTATTGTTACATACCAAACAAGTATCTTTCAATGGTTTCAACATTTATAAGCTTGTAAGTAGTACATGAAACTTTTAAATAATCATCGTTTGTTAGCAACTGAAAATGGCCACCAAGCTCCACCCACTGCTTTCTTCTTGTCCAGCTATCCCTTGTCTTGTTTGACAGTTTAGCAGTGCACGTTTAGTATTTTTCAGTTACCTATTTGAAATTGTGTATGTTCATTTTTTTTGCCTCAGCTGGAAATGCAGGGGACATTTATTGTAGGCGGACCGGCATCAGTTCTAAGAACTATTGATAGTTATTGTGGCTGTCTAGTAGCAGCTCTGTTTGCTTTTTACTTGTGAATTTTTTCTACTGTGAGTGATTATTATATAAATCATCTTTATATTCTTGTGGTCAATTTTTTTTTATTTTCTTCAATTATTGAATTATGTTATTGTTAATAAAGTCTAATGAACTTTAACTCCTCATTACTCATCTTATTAAAAAAAACCCTAAATTTATGCTTACCTGATAAATTACTTTCTTTTACGATATGACGAGTCCACGGATTTCATCCTTACTTGTGGGATATTAACCTCCTGCTAACAGGAAGTGGCAAAGAGCACCACAGCAGAGCTGTATATATAGCCCCTCCCCTTCCCCTCCACCCTCAGTCATTCGGCTGAAGGCATAGGAAGAGAAAAAAGGAAAGGCTAAAAGGTGCAGAGGTGACGGAAGTTTATAAAAAATATAAAGAAAAACCTGTCTTAAAAAGAACAGGGTGGGCCGTGGACTCGTCATATCGTAAAAGAAAGTAATTTAGCAGGTAAAGATAAATTTAGTTTTCTTTTACAAAGATATGACGAGTCCACGGATTTCATCCTTACTTGTGGGAAACCAATTACAAAGCAATAGGACACGGATGAAAGGGAGGGACAAGACAGGAACCTAAACGGAAGGCACCACTGCTTGAAGAACCTTTCTCCCAAAGATAGCCTCAGAAGAAGCAAAAGTATCAAATTTGGAAAAAGAGTGAAGGGACGACCAAGTCGCAGCCTTACAAATCTGTTCAACAGATGCATCGTTTTGAAAAGCCCATGTGGAAGCCACAGCCCTAGTAAAATGAGCCGTAATTCTTTCAGGAGGCTGCTGTCCAGCAGTCTCATATGCCAGGCGGATGATACTTCACAGCAAAAAGAAAGAGAGGTAGCCGTAGCTTTCTGACCCCTACGCTTTCCAGAATAAACAATGAATAATGAAGATGATTGACAGAAATCCTTAGTTGCCTGTAAGCAAAACTTTAAGGCACGGACTATGTCCAAGTTATGTAACAGACGCTCCTTCTTAGAAGGATTAGGACACAAGGAAGGAACAACAATTTCCTGATTAATATTCTTATTCGAAACAACCTTAGGAAGGAACCCAGGTTTGGTACGTAAAACCACCTTATCAGAATGAAATATGAAATAAGGCGAATTACACTGTAATGCTGAAAGCTCAGAAACTCTTCGAGCAGAAGAAATAGCAACCAAAAACAGAACTTTCCAAGATAATAGTTTAATATCTATGGAATGCATAGGTTCAAACGGAACCCCTTGCAGAACATGAAGAACTAAATTCAAACTCCAGGGAGGAGTAATAGGTCTAAATACAGGCTTAATTCTAGATAGAGCCTGACATAAAGACTGAACATCTGATACATTTGCCAAACGTTTGTGAAACAGAATTGACAAAGCTGAAATTTGTCCCTTTAATGAACTTGCTGATAACCCTATCTCCAATCCTTCTTGGAGAAAAGACAGAATCCTAACTTTACTCCATGAGTAACCCTTGGATTCACACCAATAAAGATATTTACTCCATATCTTATGATAGATTTTTCTAGTGACAGGCTTTCTAGCCTGTATCAAAGTATGGATAACTGATTCAGAAAATCCTTGCTTCGATAAAATCAAGCGTTCAATCTCCACGCAGTCAGTTGCAGAGAAATTAGATTTGGATGTTGGAAATGACCTTGAATGAGAAGGTCCTGTCTCAACGAAAGTTTCCACGGAGGCAGAGAGGACATGTCCACTAGATCCGAAAACCAAGTCCTGCGTGGCCACGCAGGTGCTATCAGGATCACTGAAGCTATCTCCTGTTTGATTCGAGCAATCACGCGTGGGGGGAGAGGAAACGGTGGAAACACATAAGCTAGGCTGAACAACCAAGGTACTGCCAAGGCATCTATCAGTTCGGCCTGAGGATCCCTTTGACCGGGATCCGTATCTTGGAAGCTTGGCATTCTGACGAGATGCCATCAAATCCAATTCCGGTCTTCCCCATCCGAGAATCAATGAGGCAAATACCTCCGGGTGAAGATCCCACTCCCCCGGATGTAAAGTCTGTTGACTTAGAAAATCTGCTTCCCAGTTCTCTACCCCTGGGATGTAGATCGCTGACAGATGACAAGAGTGGGCCTCTGCCCAACTGATTATCTTGGATACTTCTATCATCGCTAAGGAACTCCTTGTTCCCCCCTGATGATTGACATATGCCACAGTCGTTATGTTGTCCGACTGGAATCGCCTGAAGTGCATTGAATATTGCTCTCAGTTCCAGAATATTGATTGGAAGTAGAGACTCCACCTGAGTCCAAAGACCCTGAGCCTTCAGGGAGTTCCAAACTGCACCCCAGCCCAGAAGGCTGGCATCTGTTGTCACTATCACCCACGAGGGTCTGCGGAAACAAGTCCCCTGCGACAGATGATCTGGCGACAACCACCAAAGAAGAGAGTTTCTGGTCTCTTGATCCAGAATTATCTTTGGAGATAAATCCGCATAATCCCCATTCCACTGACCGAGCATGCACAGTTGCGGTGGTCTGAGATGAAAGCGAGCAAACGGAACGATGTCCATTGCTGCTACCATTAATCCGATTACCTCCCCATTCACTGAGCCACTGATGGCCGAGGAATGGACAGAAGTGCTCGGCAAGTATTCAAAATCTTTGATTTTCTGACCTCCGTCAGAAATACTTTCATGGCTACCGAGTCTATCAGAGTTCCCAAGAAAGGAACCCTTGTCTGTGGAACAAGTGAACTCTTCTCTATGTTCACCTTCCAGCCGTGAGTTCTCAGAAAAGACAACACTGTGTCCGTGTGAGATTTTGTCAGATGATATGTTGACGCCTGAATCAAAATATCGTCCAGATAAGGTGCCACCGCTATCCCTTGCGGTCTGAGAACCGCCAAAAGAGACCCTAGAACCTTTGTGAAGATTCTGGGTGCTGTGGCCAACCCGAAAGGAAGAGCCACGAACTGATAATGTTTGTCCAAGAAGGCAAACCTTAGAAACCGATGATCTTTGTGGATTGGAATATGAAGCTAAGCATCCTTCAAATCCATGGTAGTCATATATTGACCCTCCTGGATCATTGGCAAAATCGTTCGAATTGTCTCCATCTTGAATGATGGAACGCTTAGAAATTTGTTTAGACACTTGAGGTCCAAAATGGGTCTGAACGTTCCCTCTTTTTTGGGGACCACAAATAGGTTTGAGTAAAACCCCTGTCCCTGTTCCAATTTTGGAACAGGACAGATTACTACCATAGTAAAAAGGTCTTTTACACAGCATAAGAACGCCTCTCTTTTTATCTGGTTTGCAGATAATTTTGAAAGATGAAATCTCCCTCTTGGGAGAAAATCCTTGAATTCCAATTGATAACCGTGGGTCACTATTTCTAGTGCCCATGAATCCTGAACATCTCTTGCCCAAGCCTGAGCAAAGAAAGAAAGTCTGCCCCCTACTAAATCCGGTCATGGATCGGGGGCCACCCCTTCTTTGTGGAAGAAGAAGAAGCGGGGGGGGCTCCTTTAAAGTTCCAAAAGGAACGAAAATTATTCTGTTTACCCCTCATTTTAACCGACCTATCCTGAGGTAGGGCATGGCCCTTACCTCCTGTAATATCAGAAATGATCTCCTTCAATTCTGGCCCAAAAAGGGTCTTACCTTTAAAGGAAATAGCTAAAAGCTTATGTTTTGATGACACATCAGCAGACCAAGATTTGAACCACAATGCTCTATGTGCTAAAATAGCAAATCCTGCATTTTTTGCTGTTAATTTAGCTATTTGAAATGCGGCATCAGTAATAAAAGAATTAGCTAGCTTAAGAGCATTAATTCTATCTACAATGTCATCTAATGGAGTCTCAACCTTAAGAGACTCTTCTAGAGCCTCAAACCTAAAAGCTGCTGCAGTAGTTACTGGAACAATGCAAGCCGTAGGCTGTAAAAGAAATCCCTGATTAACAAATAATTTCTTTAGTAGACCCTCTAATTTCTTATCCATAGGATCCTTGAAAGCACAACTATCCTCAATGGGTATAGTAGTACGCTTAGCTAGGGAATATAGAGCTCCCTCTACCTTAGGGACCATTTGCCATGAGTCCCGGAATGGTATCTGATATAGTTAACATTTTCTTAAAATTAGGAGAGGGAGAAAACGGTATACCTGGTCTATCCCATTCCTTACTAATAATTTCCGAAATTCTCTTAGGAACCGGAAAAACATCAGTGTAAGTAGAAACTTCCAAATATTTATCCATTTTACACAATTTCTCTGGAGGAATCACAATAGGATCCCAATCATCCAGAGTCGCTAAAACCTTCCTAAGTAACAGGCGGAGGTGTTCAAGCTTAAATTTAAATGACATAGCATCCGAATCTGAGGCAAAACATTCCCTGAATCAGAAATTTCACCCTCAGACAGTAATTCCCTGATCCTCAACTCAGAGCACTGTGAGGGAACATCGGAAATAGCTAATAAAGCATCAGAGGATTCAGTATTTACATTAATACTTGACCTACTGCATTTACCCTGCAACACTGGTATTTTAGACAATACCTCTGTAAGGGTAGTTGACATAACTGCAGCCATCTCCTGCAGAGTAAAGGAATTAGACGCACTAGAAGTACTAGGCGTCGCTTGTGTGGGCATAAAAGGTTGTGACACTTGGGGAGAATTGGATGGCATATCCTGATTCTCTTCAGACTGAGAATCATCCCTAGGCACAAAAGTTACACAATGTTAGAGGGGGTTGCACAATAGCTTCTAAACACATAGAACAATGAGAAACCTCAATGTCAGACATGTTGAACAGACTAGTAATACCACAAAAGTCGTTTAAACACATATTTATAGCATAAAATAAACATTAGAAAAAACGTGTACTGTGCCTTTAAGAAAAGAAAAAGTGAACAATTTTTCCAAAATGCACAAAAAACGTTAAATTATTCCCAAATTTAACTTAATATCGTTTGTTAATCCAAAAATTACTGCACCAGAAGCAAGGGCAGAAATAAGGCTTTAGAAGTACTTATATCAACATGTAGTCAAAAGATAGATAAAAATACACTCTGCACCTTGTGGCGCCTACCTGCCCCCAGGGTACTTCGAATCAAGTTTCCAACCCTTCAGACCAGCTACACAGTCCAGGAGACCCAGTTACTGTTTGCTGCTGCTAAGCCTGAAGAAATTGTGCCAAAATAGGCTCCGCCCCTTAAGGTCAAAAGTTGGAGTAGGCCCAAACAACACCGCATGAAAATGCAGTTTTGCACTAAAGTAAAAATACACAATATAACCCTCAAGCATAAAACCAATAAGTTTTAAGTGCCAAAAATAAAAAAACATAAAACATAATTTATGTAAGAACTTACCTGATAAATTCATTTATTTCATATTAGCAAGAGTCCATGAGCTAGTGACGTATGGGATATACATTCCTACCAGGAGGGGCAAAGTTTCCCAAACCTTAAAATGCCTATAAATACACCCCTCACCACACCCACAATTCAGTTTAACGAATAGCCAAGAAGTGGGGTGATAAGAAAGTGCGAAAGCATAAAAAATAAGGAATTGGAATAATTGTGCTTTATACAAAAATCATAACCACCACAAAAAAAGGGCGGGCCTCATGGACTCTTGCTAATATGAAAGAAATGAATTTATCAGGTAAGTTCTTACATAAATTATGTTTTCTTTCATGTAATTAGCAAGAGTCCATGAGCTAGTGACGTATGGGATAATGATTACCCAAGATGTGGATCTTTCCACACAAGAGTCACTAGAGAGGGAGGGATAAAATAAAGACAGCCAATTCCTGCTGAAAATAATCCACACCCAAAATAAAGTTTAATGAAAAACATAAGCAGAAGATTCAAACTGAAACCGCTGCCTGAAGTACTTTTCTACCAAAAACTGCTTCAGAAGAAGAAAATACATCAAAATGGTAGAATTTAGTAAAAGTATGCAAAGAGGACCAAGTTGCTGCTTTGCAAATCTGATCAATCGAAGCTTCATTCCTAAATGCCCAGGAAGTAGAAACTGACCTAGTAGAATGAGCAGTAATCCTCTGAGGCGGAGTTTTACCCGACTCAACATAGGCAAGATGAATTAAAGATTTCAACCAAGATGCCAAAGAAATGGCAGAAGCTTTCTGGCCTTTCTAGAACCGGAAAAGATAACAAATAAACTAGAAGTCTTTCGGAAAGACTTAGTAGCTTCAACATAATATTTCAAAGCTCTAACAACATCCAAAGAATGCAACGATTTCTCCTTAGAATTCTTAGGATTAGGACATAATGAAGGAACCACAATGTCTCTACTAATGTTGTTGGAATTCACAACTTTAGGTAAAAATTCAAAAGAAGTTCGCAACACCGCCTTATCCTGATGAAAAATCAGAAAAGGAGACTCACAAGAAAGAGCAGATAATTCAGAAACTCTTCTGGCAGAAGAGATTGCCAAAAGGAACAAAACTTTCCAAGAAAGTAATTTAATGTCCAATGAATGCATAGGTTCAAACGGAGGAGCTTGAAGAGCCCCCAGAACCAAATTCAAACTCCAAGGAGGAGAAATTGACTGAATGACAGGTTTTATATGAACCAAAGGTTGTACAAAACAATGAATATCAGGAAGATTAGCAATCCTTCTGTGAAAAAGAACAGAAAGAGCAGAGATTTGTCTTTCAAGGAACTTGCGGACAAACCTTTATCTAAACCATCCTGAAGAAAAATAAGTCTTCCAGACTCTATAATATATCTCTCTAGATACAGATTTACGAGCCTGTCACATAGTATCAATCACAGAGTCAGAGAAACCTCTTTGACCAAGAATCAAGCGTTCAAACTCCATACCTTAAAATTAAGGTTTTGAGATCCTGATGGAAGAAAGAACCTTGAGACAGAAAGACTGGTCTTAACGGAAGAGTCCACAGCTGGCAAGAGGCCATCCGGACAAGATCCGCATACCAAAACCTGTGAGGCCATGCTGGAGCTACCAGCAGGACAAATGAGCATTCCTTTAGAATATTGGAGAATACCCTTGGAAGGAGAAACTAGAGGCGGAAAGATATAGGCAGGATGACACTTGTAAGGAAGAGATAATGCATCCACTGCCTCCGCCCGAGGATCCCGGGATCCGGACAGATACCAGGTAAGTTTCTTGTTTAGATGAGAAGCCATCAGATCTATTTCTGGGAATTCCCACATTTGAACAATCTGAGGAAATACCTCTGGGTGAAGACCATTCGCCCAGGTGCAACGTTTGGTGACCGAGATAATCCGCTTTCCAATTGTCCATACCTGGGATATGAACCGCAGAGATTAGACAGGAGCTGGATTCCGCCCAAACCAAAATTCGAGATACTTCTTTCATAGCCAGAGGACTGCGAGTCCCTCCTTGATGATTGATGTATGCCACAGTTGTGACATTGTCTATTCTGAAAACAAATGAACAACTCTCTCTTTAGAAAAGGCCAAGACTGAAGAGCTCTGAAAATTGCACGGAGTTCCAAAATATTGATCGGAAATCTCACCTCCTGAGATTCCCAAACCCCTTGTGCCGTCAGATACCCCCACACAGCTCCCCAACCTGTAAGACTTGCATCTGTTGAGATTATAGTCCAGGTCGGAAGAACAAAGAAGCCCCCTGAACTAAACGATGGTGATCTGTCCACCATGTCAGAGAGTGTCGTATAATTGGTTTAAAGATATTAATTGAGATATCTTTGAGTAATCCCTGCACCATTGGTTCAGCATACAGAGCTGAAGAGGTCGCAAGTGAAAAGGAGCAAAGAAGATCGCATCTGAAGCGGCAGTCCTAAGACCTAAAATTTCCATGCATAAGGCTTACCAAAGGGAATGATTGTGACTGAAGGTTTTGACAAGCTGATATCAATGTTAAACTTCTCTTGTCTGACAAAGACAGAGTCATAGACACTGAATCTATCTAGAAACCTAAAAAGGTTACCCTTGTCTGAGGAATCAATGAACTGATTGGTAAATTGATCCTCCAACCATGAACTTGAAGAAACAACACAAGTCGATTCGTATGAGATTCTTCGAAAATGAGAAGACTGAGCAAGTACCAAGATATCGTCCAAATAAGGAAATACCAAAACCCTGTTCTCTGATTACAGAAAGAAGGGCACCGAGAACCTTTTGGAACTGAGGCTAGGCCAAACGGTAGAGCCACAAAACTGGTAATGCTTGTCTAAAAAGAGAATCTCAGACACTAAAAGTGATCTGGATGAATCGGAATATGCAGATACACATCCTGAAAATCTATTGTAGACATATAATGCCCTTGCTAAACAAAAGGCAGGATAGTCCTACAGAACCATCTTGAATGTTGGTATCCTTACATAACGATTCAATATTGATAGATCCGGAACTGGTCTGAAGGAATTGACCTTCTTGGTACAATGAAGAGATAAAATAAAACCCCAGCCCCTGTTCCAGAACTGGAACATAATTACTCCAGCCAACTCTAGATCTGAAACACATTTCAGAAATGCTGAGCCTTTGCTGTGTTAACTGGGACACGGGAAAGAAAAAAATCTCTTAGCAGGAAGCCTTAACTTGAAGCCAATTCTGTACCTTTCTGAAACAATGTTCTGAAACCAGAGATTGAGAACGGAATTGATCCAAATTTCTTTGAAGAAAACGTAATCTGCCCCATACCAGCTGAACTGGAATAAGGGCCGCACCTTCATGGGTACTTAGGAGCTGGCTATAGGTTTCTTTAAGGCTTGAATATATTCCAAACTGGAAATAGTTTCCAAACTGATACCGCTCCTGAGGATGAAGGATCAGGCTTTTGTTCCTTGTTGTGAGGAAAAGAACGAAAAAAATGATTATTAAACCTAAATTTACCTTGGATTTTTTATCCTTTGGTAAAAAAGTTCCCTTCCTTCCAGAAACAGTTGAGATAATAATTTATTACCCTGGAAAGAAAAGGAAAGCAAAGTTGACTTAGAAGACATATCAGTATTCCAAGTTTAATCCATAAAGCTTTTCTAGCTAAAATAGCTAGAGACATATACCTGACATCAACTCTAATGATATCAAAAGATGGTATCACCAATAAAATTATTAGCATGTTATAGAATAATAATAATGCTATAAAATTATGATCTGTTACATGTTGCGCTAAAACTTCTAACCAAAAAATTGAAGCTGCAGCAACATCCGCTAAAAATATAGCAGGTCTAAGAAGATTACCTGAACATAAGTAAGCTTTTCTTAGAAAGGATTCAATTTTCCTATCTAAAGGATCCTTAAATGAAGTACTATCTGCCGTAGGAATAGTAGTACATTTAGCAGGAGTAGAGACAGCCCCATAACCTTAGGGATTTTGTCCCAAAAAACTCTAATCTGTCAGATGGCACAGGATATAATTGCTTAAACGTTTAGAAGGAGTAAAAGAATTACCCAAATTGTTCCATTCCCTGGAAATTACTTCAGAAATAGCATCAGGGAAATTAAACACTTTTGGAATAACTACAGGAGATTTAAAAACCTTATTTAAACGTTTAGATTTAGTATCAAGAGGACCAGAATCCTCTATTTCTAAAGCAATTAATACTTCTTTAAATAAAGAACGAATAAATTCCATCTTGAACAAATACAAAGATTTATCAGCATCAACCTCTGAGACAGAAACCTCTGAACCAGAAGAACCATTATCAGTATCAGAATGATGATGTTCATTTAAAAATTCATCTGAAAAAAAGAGAAGTTTTAAAAGACTTTTATGTAAACTAGAAGGAGAAATAACAGACATAGCCTTCTAAATGGATTTAAAAAATAAAATCTCTTATATTTATCAGGAACACTCTGAAAATTAGATGTTGACGGAACAGCAACAGGTAATGTAACAGTACTAAAGGAAATTTTATCTGCATTAATAAGTTTGTCATGACATGCAATACAAACAACAGCTGGAGAAACAGATACCAAAAATGTATAGCAGATACACTTAGCTTGGTAGCTCCAGCACTGGGCAGTGATTTTCCTGAAGTATCTTCTGACTCAGTTGCAACGTGGAACATCTTGCAATATGTAATAGAAAAAACAACATATAAAGCAAAATTGATCAAATTCCTTAAATGACAGTTTCAGGAATGGGAAAAAAATGCCAGTGAACAAGCTTCTAGCAACCAGAAGCAATAAATAATGAGACTTAAATAATGTGGAGACAAAAGCGACGCCCATATTTTTTTTAGCGCCAAACAAGACGCCCACATTATTTGGCGCCTAAATGCTTTTGGCGCCAAAAATGACGCCACATCCGGAACGCCGACATTTTTGGCGCAAAAGGACGTCAAAAATGACGCAACTTCCGGCGACACGTATGACGCCGGAAACAGAAAAGATTTTTTGTGCCAAAAAAGTCTGCGCCAAGAATGACGCAATAAAATGAAGCATTTTCAGCCCCCGCGAGCCTAACAGCCCACAGGGAAAAAAAGTCAAATTTTTTTAAGGTAAGAAAAAAAAAATGATTGATTCAAATGCATTATCCCAAATATGAAACTGACTGAAAAATAAGGAATGTTGAACATTCTGAGTCAAGGCAAATAAATGTTTGAATACATATATTTAGAACTTTAAAAACAAAGTGCCCAACCATAGCTTAGAGTGTCACAGAAAATAAGATTTACTTACCCCAGGACACTCATCTACATGTTTGTAGAAAGCCAAACCAGTACTGAAACGAGAATCAGCAGAGGTAATGGTATATAAATAAGAGTATATCGTCGATCTGAAAAGGGAGGTAAGAGATGAATCTCTACGACCGATAACAGAGAACCTATGAAATAGACCCCGTAGAAGGAGATCACTGCATTCAAATAGGCAATACTCTCCTCACATCCCTCTGACATTCACTGCACGCTGAGAGGAAAACCGGGCTCCAACTTGCTGCGGAGCGCATATCAACGTAGAATCTAGCACAAACTTACTTCACCACCTCCATAGGAGGCAAAGTTTGTAAAAACTGAATTGTGGGTGTGGTGAGGGGTGTATTTATAGGCATTTTAAGGTTTGGGAAACTTTGCCCCTCCTGGTAGGAATGTATATCCCATACGTCACTAGCTCATGGACTCTTGCTAATTACATGAAAGAAAACATTGTTTTTTATATTGTTTCCTATGTCACATAATACCCAAATATCATCTAATGATAAATATAAAATAGGGACTCCAGTAACAACCCTCTTATTAAAATAGGTTTTACTGCTTACCCCATTCCCATACAGGGAAATAATGCCAGCCAGTTCTGATACACCAAGTCTCCTCAGAAAAAAAAGGCTGCACATACCTTAATGCTGCTTGTAGCATGAAACCGTTCTCCACACTGAAGATGTCTCATGGTTACCCTCAGAAGTCTTGTGGGAACCAGCGTGGATCTTAGTTACAAATGCTAAGATCATCAAACTTCAGGGCAGAAATCTTCTTCCATATCCCCCTGAGGAAAATAGTACACACCGGTACCATTTAAAATAAAAAACTTCTTGATTGAAGAAACAAACTAACACCTCACTTTACCATGTCTTCCTAGTATAACACAGGCAAAGAGAATGACTGAGGGGGAAGGGGAGGGGCTATATATGCAGCTCTGCTGTGGTGCTCTTTGCCACTTCCTGTTAGCAGGAGGTTAATATCCCACAAGGATGAAATCCGTGGACTCGTCATATCTTTGTAAAAGAAAAAATGTTTTTCCTGATTTCCTATCTGTGCACCCAGACACAGCTATGCACCTCCCCTTCATTTAGTGTATAGTGTGCCAGCAGTAGCAATTTGATTGTGCTCTGCTCTCATGGTAGTTAAGTGTGCAGGTAATTTATTCCTTTGCATGTCATTTGTAAACCTTAGTTTCAGGGCCACAAACTATCCTTATGAATGAAAACTGTAGATTTGTAAATGTATTTTGTAATTTATCTTGCTTATTAATTAGTATATATATATATATATATATATATATACATACATACATACATGCACACACACTAAACAGTCAGAAGCTTCCTTTAGAGCCTTAATTTTAAAGAAACAGGTCAGGGCAGGGAAGGACTGGATAAAACCATGTTGAACTTTTACTGCAACTCTACCATCTTTCAAATGGCAAATTTCATGTTTACAAAAAAAAGGTGCAACAAAACACACAGCAAAATAATAAATTAAAAGGACAGTCTACACCCTTAAAGGGACACTGTACCCAAAATTTTTCTTTCGTGATTCAGATTGAGCATGCAATTTTAAGCAACTTTCTAATTTACTCCTATTATCAAATTTTCTTTATTCTCTTGGTATCTTTATTTGAAATGCAAGAATGTAAGTTTAGATGCCGCCCCATTTTTGGTGAACAACCTGGGTTGTCCTTGCTGACCAGAGTACTGAAACCAAAAAAAGCTTAGATGCCTTCTTTTTCAAATAATGATAGCAAGAGAACGAAGAAAAATTGATAATAGGAGTAAATTAGAAAGTTGCTTAAAATGGCATGCTCTTTCTGAATTACAAAAGAAAAATTTTGGGTTCAGTGTCCCTTTAACCAAGATTTACATACCTATGCAAACTCATAAAGCAATACACATGCACTGTGTCCATAGTTCAGCTGCTATATAACACCACACACACTGTAGAGATTATCAGGTACACACATACAGATAAATATATTCACACACACAGACTCGTATATATATATATATATATATATATATATATATATATATATATATATATATATATATATATATATACACACACACACATACATATACACACACACAGACGCACACATACACATAGATACACATTAGAGGCGCTTATATTAGTATAATATTAGTAGGATAACATTTTTAATAAACATTTGCTTTACTCTGGGAAAACTACAAGGCTCCACAAGCTATGGCCATAAAAACTGAGATTTTTTTTTTTGAAAATGCAATCTTTAGTGTTGCATCAATGGGATAGATAATATTGCCACTGATAAGGTAAATATAGAAAGGCATGCAACAGTGCAGTTTGACATGCAAGACACAACATACAGTATTAGCAGAATATGGGTATGTCTGAAGTCAACATTCATCTCTTATGGATCAAGTGTATCAGGAGTTTCCAGACATCTAATACACTGTCAGCACTTTCATTTTAATGCCCCCTCCTCCCCCTCCGTTTCCTAGCCAGGCTGTCTTACTGAAGTCTAAAAGCTCCCTTCAATCTTTTCCCCCACCAATAACATGTGTGCATTGCAAAGAGAAACTGATTCAGAAGCTTATCTGTAGCTTTAGTGATTTATTATTTAAGCCTCAACAACAAGCCCTATTAAGACAGACAACTGAGGTTATAGGAAGCAGAGGGCAGGTCTGGAGCAGTGTGTTGGCTGTGACAAGAAACAGACACAGGAATTCCAAATAAAGGATCTGATATGATTGCAGCTCCCTTCACAAAAGTCGTTCCGTGTAGCTGCTGGAGTTGAGAGGTAGAGAGCACAGGAGCGTTCTTGCAAGATGTGACAGGGTATGAAATTAAAGTTGCGCCCATGGAAATCTCCCTTCCCCTGCTAACATTTTGCTACCTGCAGCAGAGCAGCCTCCCTCTGCTCACACTATCCACTATCTGATCATTGATGCGGCACTGCAATTACTGCTATGACAGTATAGCGTTATGTAGAGTCGGAATGAAATTTTTTACTTACAGTTTCTGGGGAATGGTTAGGCAGCAACACTCCTCTGTATCAATTGCGCATGCATTAAAACTAATTTACGAGTCGATTGTGAAATGCCACAACTAGACATATACAACTATACACCAAGTGGTGGGTGGAGCTTAACTACCATTTTCAACTGCAAACGAGCAATAACTATTTAAAATTTTACTGCACTTCATAGAAGCAAAGAGATGAGGGACACGCTAAACAATGTTTAAATGCCATTTAACAGTAGTTTAACAAAAATATACTAGGTGTAGACTGTCCCTTTAACTAAAGACTGCACGTCTGGAAGTCCAGCCAGTCTCTTGTGCAATAAAATCGACAGGGCTGACATCTATCTCCTCAAGGAACTAGCAGAAAGGCCCTTCTCCAGCCCATTCTGGAGAAAAGATAAGATCCTGGCAACCTTAACTCTATGGCAGGAAAAACCATGCTCTTCACACAAGAATAAGTAGGTTCTCTACACCTTTTGGTAGATACGCTGAATAATTGGTTTACGAGCTTGAATAAGAGTATCAATGACACTCAGAGAAACCTCTCTTGGCTAAGACTAAGCATTCAATCTCCTCGCAGTCAGCCTCAGAGAATCTAAATTTTAATGAACAAAACATAATTTATGTAAGAACTTACCTGATAAATTCATTTCTTTCATATTAGCAAGAGTCCATGAGCTAGTGACGTATGGGATATACATTCCTACCAGGAGGGGCAAAGTTTCCCAAACCTCAAAATGCCTATAAATACACCCCTCACCACACCCACAATTCAGTTTAACGAATAGCCAAGAAGTGGGGTGATAAGAAAAAAGTGCGAAAGCATAAAAAATAAGGAATTGGAATAATTGTGCTTTATACAAAAAAATCATAACCACCACAAAAAAAAAAAAAAAAGGGTGGGCCTCATGGACTCTTGCTAATATGAAAGAAATGAATTTATCAGGTAAGTTCTTACATAAATTATGTTTTCTTTCATGTAATTAGCAAGAGTCCATGAGCTAGTGACGTATGGGATAATGAATACCCAAGATGTGGATCTTCCACGCAAGAGTCACTAGAGAGGGAGGGATAAAATAAAGACAGCCAATTCCGCTGAAAATAATCCACACCCAAAACAAAGTTTAAATCTTATAATGAAAAAAACTGAAATTATAAGCAGAAGAATCAAACTGAAACAGCTGCCTGAAGTACTTTTCTACCAAAAACTACTTCAGAAGAAGAAAACACATCAAAATGGTAGAATTTAGTAAAAGTAACAAAGAAGACCAAGTTGCTGCTTTGCAAATCTGATCAACCGAAGCTTCATTCCTAAACGCCCAGGAAGTAGAAACTGACCTAGTAGAATGAGCTGTAATCCTTTGAGGCGGAGTTTTACCCGACTCGACATAAGCAAGATGAATCAAAGACTTTAACCAAGACGCCAAAGAAATGGCAGAGGCCTTCTGACCTTTCCTAGAACCGGAAAAGATAACAGACTAGAAGTCTTTCGGAAATTTTTAGTAGCTTCAACATAATATTTCAAAGCTCTAACTACATCCAAAGAATGCAACAATCTTTCCTTAGAATTCTTAGGATTAGGACACAATGAAGGAACCACAATTTCTCTACTAATGTTGTTAGAATTCACAACCTTAGGTAAAAATTGAAAAGAAGTTCGCAACACCGCCTTATCCTGATGAAAAATCAGAAAAGGAGACTCACAAGAAAGAGCAGATAATTCAGAAACTCTTCTAGCAGAAGAGATGGCCAAAAGAAACAAAACTTTCCAAGAAAGTAATTTAATGTCCAGCGAATGCATAGGTTCAAACGGAGGAGCTTGAAGAGCCCCCAGAACCAAATTCAAACTCCAAGGAGGAGAAATTGACTTAATAACAGGTTTTATACGAACCAAAGCTTGTACAAAACAATGAATATCAGGAAGACTAGCAATCTTTCTGTGAAAAAGAACAGAAAGAGCAGAGATTTGTCCTTTCAAGGAACTTGCAGACAAACCTTTATCCAAACCATCCTGAAGAAACTGTAAAATTCTAGGAATTCTAAAAGAATGCCAAGAAAAATGATGAGAAAAACACCAAGAAATGTAAATCTTCCAGACTCGATAATATATCTTCCTAGATACAGATTTACGAGCCTGTAACATAGTATTAATCACAGAGTCAGAGAAACCTCTATGACTGAGAATCAAGCGTTCAATCTCCATACCTTCAAATTTAAGGATTTGAGATCCTGATGGAAAAAAAGGACCTTGCGATAGAAGGTCTGGTCTTAACGGAAGAGTCCACGGTTGGCAAGTGGCCATCCGGACAAGATCCGCATACCAAAACCTGTGAGGCCATGCTGGAGCCACCAGCAGAACAAAGGAGCACTCCTTTAGAATCTTGGAAATCACTCTTGGAAGAAGAACTAGAGGCGGAAAGATATAGGCAGGATGATACTTCCAAGGAAGTGACAATGCATCCACTGCCTCCGCCTGAGGATCCCTGGATCTGGACAGATACCTGGGAAGCTTCTTGTTTAGATGAGAAGCCATCAGATCTATTTCTGGAAGTCCCCACATTTGAACAATCTGAAGAAATACCTCTGGGTGAAGAGACCATTCGCCCGGATGTAACGTTTGGCGACTGAGATAATCCGCTTCCCAATTGTCTATACCTGGGATATGAACCGCAGAAATTAGACAGGAGCTGGATTCCGCCCATACCAGTATTAGAGATACTTCTTTCATAGCCAGAGGACTGCGAGTCCCTCCTTGATGATTGACATATGCCACGGTTGTGATATTGTCCGTCTGAAAACAAATGAACGACTCTCTCTTTAGAAGAGGCCATGACTGAAGAGCTCTGAAAATTGCACAGAGTTCCAAAATGTTGATCGGTAATCTCACCTCCTGAGATTCCCAAACCCCTTGTGCTGTCAGAGACCCCCAAACAGCTCCCCAACCTGTCAGACTTGCATCTGTTGAAATCACAGTCCAGGTCGGAAGAACAAAAGAAGCCCCCTGAACTAAACGATGGTGGTCTGTCCACCACGTCAGAGAGTGTCGTACAATCGGTTTTAAAGATATTAATTGAGATATCTTTGTATAATCCCTGCACCACTGGTTCAGCATACAGAGCTGAAGAGGTGGCATGTGAAAACGAGCAAAGGAGATCGCATCCGATGCAGCAGTCATAAGACCTAGAATTTCCATGCATAAGGCTACCGAAGGGAATGATTGAGACCGAAGGTTTCGACAAGCTGAAACCAATTTTAGACGTCTCTTGTCTGTCAGAGACAGAGTCATGGACACTGAATCTATCTGGAAACCTAAAAAGGTTACCCTCGTCTGAGGAATCAATGAACTTTTTGGTAAATTGATCCTCCAACCATGTTCTCGAAGAAACAATACAAGTCGATTCGTATGAGATTCTGCTAAATGTGAAGACTGAGCAAGTACCAATATATCGTCCAAATAAGGAAACACCACAATACCCTGTTCTCTGATTACAGACAGAAGGGCACCGAGAACCTTTGTAAAAATCCTTGGAGCTGTTGCTAGGCCAAACGGCAGAGCCACAAACTGGTAATGCTTGTCTAGGAAAGAGAATCTCAGAAACTGAAAGTGATCTGGATGAATCGGAATATGCAGATATGCATCCTGTAAATCTATTGTGGACATATAATGCCCTTGCTGAACAAAAGGCAGAATAGTCCTTATAGTTACCATTTTGAATGTTGGTATCCTTACATAATGATTCAATATTTTTAAATCCAGAACTGGTCTGAAGGAATTCTCCTTCTTTGGTACAATGAAAAGATTTGAGTAAAACCCCAGCCCCTGTTCCAGAACTGGAACTGGCATAATTACTCCAGCCAACTCTAGATCTGAAACACATTTCAGAAATGCTTGAGCCTTCACTGGATTTACTGGGACACGGGAAAGAAAAAATCTTCTTGCAGGAAGCCTTATCTTGAAACCTATTCTGTACCCTTGTGAAACAATGTTCTGAATCCAAAGATTGTGAATCGAATTGATCGAAATTTCTTTGAAAAATCGTAATCTGCCCCCTACCAGCTGAGCTGGAATGAGGGCCGCACCTTCATGTTGACTTGGGAGCTGGCTTTGGCTTTCTAAAAGGCTTGGATTTATTCCAGACTGGAGATGGTTTCCAAACTGATACTGCTCCTGTAGGGGAAGGATCAGGCTTTTGTTCCTTATTGTGACGAAAGGAACGAAAACGATTAGTAGACCTAAATTTACCTTTAGATTTTTTATCCTGTGGTAAAAAAGTTCCTTTCCCCCCAGTAACAGTTGAAATAATAGAATCCAACTGTGAACCAAATAATTTATTACCCTGGAAAGAAAGGGAAAGCAAAGTTGACTTAGAAGACATATCAGCATTCCAAGTTTTAAGCCATAAAGCTCTTATAGCTAAAATAGCTAGAGACATATACCTGACATCAACCCTAATGATATCAAAGATGGCATCACAAATAAAATTATTAGCATGTTGGGGGCGGAGCGTACGGCTGACTAAGATGGCCGCTTTCCACTAAAGCTCTTGATGCAAGCCGGGTGCTAAGAGCAATTTTTGTATATTGATCAGCCTACTACGAACTGTCACACACACGAACGTGTACATGAATATCTGAGGAGCACGAAAATCCCCTTTTATGCCTAGCAGATCTCACACTGACTGAACAACGGGAAGATTAACAAAAGTGAGCCGGGCATACTGAGGAGTGTCGCTGCGTCTACCCCAACAGCATTGCTTATTCAACAAATAGGAGTCGGCTTACACCGCAGGAGACTGAACCCACATACAACTCTTTCCCTCAGAGAATAAGCGCTATACGGGACTCCACACGGAACTACTTACCGAGGTCCCACATTGGTGAGTGCGACACTTCCTCTGCTTACGACAGAACGCTCACGACGAAGTATCCGGTAAGACCTATACCGTATACTTTGGGCAGGTACTGCCCTTGTGACAACCACAAAGCTTGTTTGCCTTTCAACCTGTGCACCGGAGGGCCGGGGCTCCGCTCCGGTGCACATTAGACTGACATACAGATCGGAGAAACGCTCATTTGCCTGAGACACGCAGCTACTCCATAACTGGCACATAAAAGCAAATGCAACTCCTCTACGTTGCAGCAGAGTTTTGGATTTATATCTGTTATGCCGTCTGATTCATAAATTAGGAGAATGCTAAGTACCTGAGACACACAATTTATAGCATAGACCACTGGATTGTCTCCCATACCTAAAAGCTTGCCAGACCCTACATATATCAGTATTTGGAGAGGTCACACAGTGTCTCTCTTTGCTCTCTTTAGAAGATCCATCTCTGTGACTGATTCACCACACCTCTCATCCCAAGGCTCAATCACTGAAAGGCAAAAGCATATTGTTCTTGTTTGTTGACTGCACTCTAGGAAGATATTTATAATACCCCACTCTCCCTCCATTTCCCGCTGTTGGGAGTAACAGCGGGTCATATCCACCTCCCTTTTCCCAGCATCGCTCAGTGAGGGCAATTTCCCTGGAGAGTGGGGCAAACCAGAGTAACCTAACTATAACCCAAGCACAATACATCTATACCTTTTAAAAACACCAGATCCTGCCATCTAGCCTAAGATACTGTTATCCCGCCAAAATGTCACAAAGAAAGGGACCTAAATCCGATAAACAACAGAAGACGTCCCAGAAAACCCAAGAAGGGGTAAATGCCTTCTTCAGACAAGCAGAAAAACTTAAACAGAAAGTGGGTTCCCCCCCTGTGTCGTCTAACAACGTGGACGATTTGGGGGAGGATTCAGATACCTCAAGCGGCCCGTCTCCTGCAACCTCTGCTGTCAGAGGCGAATCTCCCATCACCTTTAAAGCTATGGAAGACCTGATCGACCAAGTCAAATCATGCATAAAATCTGAGTGTGCGGACCTCAAGAAGGAGATCGGTGACCTAGGTCGAAGAGTGGACTCTCTGGAGGAACACGAATACGTTCTTTCCCAAAAAATGGCGGATATATCTTCCAAAGTAAAACACCAACAGCAACATTCTATGGACCTGGAAGACAAAATAGATGACCTCGAAAACCGCACTAGACGTAACAACTTGCGGTTTAGGGGCATCCCAGAGTCCATACAAGCCAGCGAAATTTCAGACTTTCTGCAGGATCTTTTTGCTGAGATGACAAACTCTCCTGAAGGCGAACAACCAAATTTCATACTAGACAGGGCACACAGGGCACTTCGCCCGAAACCAGCAGCTGATGCCCCGCCAAGAGACATTATTGCACGCTTTCAAAATTACCAACAACGAGAAGAGATCTACAAACTGGCCCGAAACCAACAGGCCGTGGTTTTTCAAAACATCCGTATACAGATATTTCAAGACCTATCCGCAAGGACTCTCCAAAAAAGAAGAGACTTTTCGATCCTGACCCTTCACTTGAGACAACTTAAGATTCCTTATAGATGGGGATTCCCTACTTCAATCATAGCAACAAAAAATGGGAGCCGATATGACTGTAGATCAACATCTGACATAGAGGGATTCTGTTCAGCAATGGGCATCTCGGCCCCGCCCACAGAAAATAGACAACCTACAAGAATGATCCCCCCGGATCAACGGGTCCCAAAGCCACAGAGGAGACCCATACCAGACACACTAACCAGTCAATCCAAACGGAGACAAATAACCCCAGCTGAAGAGGACTTACAACACCCTGGATGAACCTACCATATCTCTTTAGCTATGGTCTTGTTAGTCACCTTTGACTGTCAAATCCACTCGATAATTAGGTTTTGCCTCATACAGTGAACTTCCTGCTTAATCATGAGGCATTTATGAAGATCCAAAAGAACGTGGCAAGTATAATAGCTACCGTCCTAAATTTGTTCTAGCTGTATTTGCTAATTGCACTAATTATAGCCTTTGTTATACTAAGGTCCTATATACGAGCTTAGATTGATATTAGTTTTATTATTCTTATGAAACCCTAGGTCTCCTTTAGCTTCATTATAAGGTTAGAATTTAATTGTTATGTTTCTGCTTATTGTTAGCCAAGCATATCTTTGTTATAAAACGGATGAGAACGCATTTTTCCTGCCTGTACTTCCCACAGGGAACTGGGATAACGGGTTTGTGTATATAACATTTTGCTGCCCCCAGTTAGTTTTAGAAATGAAAAAGTGCTGCACCCATGGTTCCTGTTTTATTGCTACTCCCCATGGTTCAAACTAAGGGTAAAATATGTTTAACCAGCTACTTATTGAAATGTGACCCTGTTGAGACTAGCGCTAGATATGGGTTTGTAGCCTCCGGCCTGGGCTGTCCAGTTGAGGGGCTGTGAGAAGCTTTACCATAAACATGGGCCCTGCACTTCTTCTCAGACCCTGGATGGATCAGGCCGGACGCACAAGACTTTGCTTAGGAACTACTGTTTCAAATATGTACTAACCTTGCATGGTTGCTACTATGGTTTTCATAAAGTTAATGATTAGAATGTAAAACCCACATTAAGAAATGTACGGGGATGCCTGTAATATGTACTTTATTGACCCGGTAAACAAGGTTGTATACTAAAATATATACTTATACAAGCACCCGGCTTGTTAAATTGCCCTAACTGTTTTTGTACCTGTTAATAATTTAATCTATTCTCTTTTTGTTTTGTACAGACATATACTTTTGCTTCTTACTTTCTTCTATTCTTCCTTCCCCCTTCCTTCACTCTCACCCCCTTTCTTTACACCCACCCCTCCTACCTACACCTCCTAGCTCTCCTAAGAGACCTGAATTGAACATCTCTACCCACACCTTTCCTACGCAAGGCACATTAACCCCGCTGTTACTCTCACCGAGGTACTGATATCCACTATGAGCACATTGACAATAGCTAGCCAGAATGTGAAGGGGTTTCTATCTGCTGAAAAGCGGTCCATAGCATTCTATGATTTTCACAAGAAGAACATCGATATCATTATGATACAGGAAACCCATTTTAAAAAACGTAAAGAACCCAAACTTGCTACACGATATTATGACAGACACTTCCTAGGTTCAGGCCCAAATAGGAAAAATGGGATATGCATATCCATCAGGAAAGGGGTTCCCTTTGAACTCCTACAGAAACATTTAGACTCAGAAGGCAGATTCCTGATCCTGACTGGATTATGTTATGGCCGTCCTATCACAGTGGCTAACGTATATGCGCCAAACAGACCCACACCCCCCTTCTTTAGGTCCGTCATCAATAAAATACTTGACGTCTCCAAGGGCCCAGTTTTACTGGGCGGCGACTTCAACTTCACAATGACCCCAGCTCTAGATAACTCACAGGGAACCTCATACTTTAGCAATAAAATGCGAAAAACAATCTGCACCACATTATTTTCGATCTCACTCTTTGATACCTGGAGGATAGCTCACCCTACACAAAAAGATTTCACGTTTTTCTCACATCCTAAACGCTCATACTCACGCTTAGATTATCTAATGTGCGATCAGTCGCTTCTTACAGACTTGACACAATCTAACATTCTACACACACCCTGGTCAGATCATAGCATGGTTTTATCTACATTTCAATGGCCTACCAAACCTAGGAAGTCCTTTAACTGGAGACTTAACGACTCAGTCCTTGCGAACCCCGAAACACTGGAGGATTTGACTAGGGCGACTGATGAATACTTTCAGATAAATAAGCCTGACGATACTTCTACTGTCAATAATTGGGAGGCGTACAAATGCTACATCAGGGGATACTTAATCAAACACACCACCAAAATGCGGAAATTAAGCTCTGCCCAATTCTCCCTCTTGACAACTAGCCTAGCTCAAGCTGATGCTGCCCACAAGGTTGATCCATCCTCCGCCCAAAAACTCTCGGATCTATCCTTAGCAAGAGATAACCTCAATAACTATTTAACTTTAAATGCACACCTAAGGGCGCTCACCTCTAAAGCCAAGTTTTACTCTGAGAATAACAAAGCAGGGCGCCTTTTAGCGAGATCACTTAAAAAGCAACGTCTAAATTCCTTTATAAGATCTATCAAACACCCGTCAGGAAATATAGTGAGCGAAAATGGAGATATAATTAACACCTTTGTCTCTTATTACTCCAGGCTGTATAATCTCGACCCCCACATATCCCAAGAAAAACTTGGTGACATGGATAAATATCTTAATACTTTAGAAACCCCAAAACTCTCAGAAGCTGACATGCAAATCCTAGATTCTCCCATTACCCCCCAAGAAATTGCACTCACCATTAAAGCTCTCCCTAATGGCAAGTCTCCTGGCCCGGATGGTCTGACAGCTAAATTCTTTCAACTGCTCCAAAATCAACTAGGTCCACCCCTATATACCCTATACACCTCAATAGATAAAGGCGAAACCTTCTCTCAATCCCTCCTTGAAGCCCTTATAACGGTCATACCGAAACCAGACAAGCCACCCGACCAACCAAGCAGCTACCGCCCGATTTCCCTCTTAAATATTGACATGAAGATCTACGCAAAAATTCTCGCCAATCGCATGAATAATATTTTACCGAACCTAATACACCCGGACCAGGTTGGTTTTGTCAGGGGGAGGGAGGCTAAAGACAATACGATTAGAGTTTTACACACACTACAGACCACATACGAAGACAAGACGCCCCTTATTCTCTTATCGACAGACGCGGAGAAGGCCTTCGACAGGGTCAACTGGCACTTTATGTGGGGGGCCCTGTCGAGGTTCGGCTTTTCCCCGACCTTTCAGACACGGATACAGGCCCTATACTCCAAACCTCAAGCAAGAGTGCGGATCAACGGAACCACCTCACAACCCTTCCCCATAACAAATGGCACCCGTCAGGGCTGCCCGCTATCCCCATTATTGTTCGCCATTGCGATTGAGATCCTGGCAATAAAGATTAGGGACAGCCCTGAAATAACTGGAATACAATACTCGCATATCACCCAAAAATGCTTGTTATTTGCAGATGATGTGATCTTCACACTTCAATCACCAACTACATCTCTCCCTGCCCTGGTCCGAACTCTTGATACATACGGTCGAGTATCTGACTTCTCCATTAATATGGAGAAGTCGGGTATAATGGCATTAAACACAAGCACCCAAGATTTGGACTTTATAAAAACTCAGACGAAATTTAGGCTAAAAGACAAGCTTAAATACTTGGGTCTTTTACTTCCTAGCACTCAACAAGAGCTTTTTCAATGTAACTATATTTGCCTTCAACGCACAGTACAAACTCTTCTCGAGGGCTGGCATAAACAAGGTCACCTATCTTGGCTAGGAAGGATTAATACTATCAAGATGATGATTATACCAAAATACCTCTACCTCTTTCAGACACTACCATTGGCACTTCCCTCCTCATACCTCCAGACCCAACAGAGAATGCTCAATTCCTTTATATGGTCCTACAAAAAGCCCAGGGTCCCCCAAAACACCCTTCACCTACCTAAAGAAGATGGTGGACTTGGTGTCCCAAGTCTCCCGAATTACTACAAAGCTGTCCATTTAACCAGGGTGCTCTCCTGGTCCCGTCCTGATATCTCACCTATATGGAAACAAATCGAATGCTCCATACTAAAAATTGCATCCATGAGAGATATCGCATGGCTTCCTAAACCTCACAGACCACCGCAAACATACAACAATTACTATGTTCGGACTACTCTGGATGTATGGGATAATTTACTCAAACACCACAAAGGGATTTCTACTTATATCTCTCCTTTATCCCCATTATTAGGTAATCAGTTATTCTTTCGACAACCTCCCTTTGCTCACATAAACACCCCGATACATTTACAAAATCTACCCATCCACCTTCTGTTGAGATCAGGGGTATTTAAGGATAGAGCGGAACTAATTGATGAATTAGGCCCACCCTTCCACAACTGGTATGCATACTTCCAGACCAGACACGCAATCCATAATAGCGACCATAAGCCAAATATCCTCAGACAACTAACAGTATTCGAGCGACTCTGCACAAACCCTGAAATTCAGAGAAGATTCCTTTCATTAACCTATAAATTGCTCAGAGAATCTTTCCCTACACAAAAACCTTCATATCTCCAGAAATGGAATGCTGAAATC
Source organism: Bombina bombina (assembly GCF_027579735.1). Taxonomy (NCBI): domain Eukaryota; kingdom Metazoa; phylum Chordata; class Amphibia; order Anura; family Bombinatoridae; genus Bombina; species Bombina bombina. The sequence continues at coordinate 772,225,926 of NC_069500.1, read as the reverse complement.
CCAGGGTATATTCGAGACGAAGAGTGGAAGACCGGTTTTAAGTCCACCCACTCATCCTCTACCTCACTGCTTATAGCAGAAACGAATTACAAAATAATATCCCGCTGGTACTTGACACCACAGAGGCTCCGGAATATATTCCCAACAGCTTCTACTGCCTGCTGGAGGCGATGCGGAGGCATTGGCACCATGATACATATTTGGTGGGATTGCCCGCTCATATCTGGATTCTGGAAGGAACTGGAAAACAGTGTCAACACAATCTTAGGCTCAGATATAACCCTTTGCCCAAAACTCATTCTCCTCAATATCCTTCCGCAACTTCACTGTAGGTACCGCATACAGCTACTTCAGATTATGATATCTAGCGCTAAAAGACTAATACCTAGATTGTGGAAATCTCTCACAGTACCCACACACTCTATGTGGTTGACAGAAGTTAAACATGTTCTAGGGTTGGAAAAGCAATGTTATTGCTTCTCAGGTAAACAAGACTTCTATTCAGATATGTATTTCATCTGGGAACAGGGTTTGTATGACCTAACCAATGCTTCCGAACGGACATAAACATTTCAAACATTATATATGTAGCCAGCTAACAGGCGAGCGAGGTTATACATCACACAGCATAGCATGAAGATAAATAACCCCAAAACCCTTCCCCTACCCCTTTCACCCTACCCCCTCTACCCTCCTTTCTCTTTCCTCACTTTTCTTTTTAACCACTAGCTATGAAATGTACATAGCACTTCTTCTACTTTAATATTTGGTACTATCTGTAAAATGTTTAAACCCTTGGGTAAGATGATCTCTCTCAAAAAGTTATGATCTCATGTAATTGTTTTCCCACTGTTTAATTTTTTGATGTTATTTGGACGACAATGTATGAGAACTTGCATACCCAATAAAAACTTTTTGAATCAAAAAAAAAAAAAAAAAATTATTAGCATGTTGAAGAAGATTAACAATGCTATGAGAATTATGATCTGTTACTTGTTGCGCTAAAGCTTCCAACCAAAAAGTTGAAGCTGCAGCAACATCCGCTAAAGATATAGCAGGTCTAAGAAGATTACCTGAACATAAGTAAGCTTTTCTTAGAAAGGATTCAATTTTCCTATCTAAAGGATCCTTAAAGGAAGTACTATCTGCCGTAGGAATAGTAGTACGTTTAGCAAGAGTAGAGATAGCCCCATCAACCTTAGGGATTTTGTCCCAAAACTCTAATCTGTCAGATGGCACAGGATATAATTGCTTAAAACGTTTAGAAGGAGTAAATGAATTACCCAAATTATTCCATTCCCTGGAAATTACTTCAGAAATAGCATTAGGGACAGGAAAAACTTCTGGAATAACTACAGGAGATTTAAAAACCTTATTTAAACGTTTACATTTAGTATCAAGAGGACCAGATTCCTCTATTTCTAATGCAATTAAGACTTCTTTAAGTAAAGAACGAATAAATTCCATTTTGAATAAATATGAAGATTTATCAGCATCAACCTCTGAAACAGAATCCTCTGAACCAGAGGAATCATTATCAGAATCAGAATGATGATGTTCATTTAAAAATTCATCTGAAAAATGAGAATTTTTAAAAGACCATTTACGCTTACTAGAAGGAGGAATAACAGACATAGCCTTCTTAATGGATTTAGAAACAAAATCTCTTATGTTAACAGGAACACTCTGAGTATTAGATGTTGATGGAACAGCAACAGGTAATGTAACATTACTAAAGGAAATATTATCTGCATTAACAAGTTTGTCATGACATTCATTACAAACAACAGCTGGAGGAACAGATACCACAAGCTTACAGCAAATACACTTAACTTTGGTAGATCCAACATCAGGCAGCGATTTTCCAGAAGTATCTTCTGATTCAGGGTCAATCTGAGACATCTTGCAATATGTAATAGAAAAAACAACATATAAAGCAAAATTGATCAAATTCCTTAAATGACAGTTTCAGGAATGGGAAAAAATGCCAATGAACAAGCTTCTAGCAACCAGAAGCAAATAAACAATGAGACTTAAATAATGTGGAGACAATAATGACGCCCATATTTTTAAGCGCCAAAAAAGACGCCCACATTATTTGGCGCCTAAATGCTTTTAGCGCCAAAAATGACGCCACATCCGGTAACGCCGACACTTTTGGCGCAAAAAGGTAAAAAATGACGCAACTTCCGGTGACAAGTACGACGCCGGTAATAACTTAGAAAAAAATTTTGCGCCAAAAAGGTCCGCGCCAAGAATGACGCAATAAAATGAAGCATTTTCAGCCCCCGCGAGCCTAACAACCCACAGGGAAAAAAGTCAAATTTTTAAGGTAAGAAAAAAATTGATTATTCAAATGCATTATCCCAAATAATGAAACTGACTGTCTGAAATAAGGAATATTGAACATCCTGAATCAAGGCAAATAAATGTTTGAACACAAATATTTAGAACTTTATATAAAAGTGCCCAACCATAGTGTCACAAAAATAAGACTTACTTACCCCAGGACACTCATCTACATGTAGTAGAAAGCCAAACCAGTACTGAAACGAGAATCAGTAGAGGTAATGGTATATATAAGAGTATATCGTCGATCTGAAAAGGGAGGTAAGAGATGAATCTCTACGACCGATAACAGAGAACCTATGAAATAGACCCCGTAGAAGGAGATCATTGAATTCAAATAGGCAATACTCTCTTCACATCCCTCTGACATTCACTGCACGCTGAGAGGAAAACCGGGCTCCAACCTGCTGCAGAGCGCATATCTACGTAGAATCTAGCACAAACTTACTTCACCACCTCCACGGGAGGCAAAGTTTGTAAAACGGATTTGTGGGTGTGGTGAGGGGTGTATTTATAGGCATTTTGAGGTTTGGGAAACTTTGCCCCTCCTGGTAGGAATGTATATTCCATACGTCACTAGCTCATGGACTCTTGCTAATTACATGAAAGAAATAGACCTTTTATCAGCAGGTCTCTGTGACAAAGTAACTTCCACGGAGATGGACATTCCCACTAAATTCATGAACCCTGTCCTTCGTGGCCACAATGGAGCAATCAGGATTACCGATACCCGCTCCTGCTTGATGCGAGCCACCACTCGAAGAAGCGGCAATGGAGGAAAAAGAGGAGTTTGAACCTCCAGGGAACTGCTAGTGCATCTATTAGATCCGCTTGGGGATCCCTCGACCTGTACCTAGGTAGGTTGGTATTGAGACGGGACGCCATGAGATCTATCTCCAACGTCCCCCACTTGCTGCATATCTCTGCAAACACTTCAGGATGTAGAGACCATTCTCCTGGATGGAAGGATTGCCTGCTTAGAAAATCCGCCTCCCAGTTGTCCACACCCGGAATGTGGATCGATGACAGCAAACAGCTGTGGACCTCTGCCCACTCCAGAATCTGAAAGACTTCCTTCATCGCCAAGGAACTGCTCGTTCCCCTCGATGTTTGATGTAAGCCACCAAGGTTATATTGTCTGATTGGAATCTGATAAACTTGGACGAAACCAGTGGCTAAGCCTTCAATGCCTTGAAGATTGCCCTTAGTTTCAAAATATTGATTGGGAGAAAGGACTCCTGAGTCCACAACCCATGTGCCTTCCTGGCACCCTAAACAGCTCCCCATCTGGATAGGCTTGCGTCCGTAGTCACAATCTCCCAGGATGGTCTTAAGAAGCATGTCTTAAGTCTTAAGAATCTTGATAAAGGCTTTTCGCCGAAACATGTTGATAGAGCCACATCCTACATTTCAAACTAAAAAGTGAACTTTTTTCCAAACAAACGAAAAGGACTCCAGAGGAGTAAGTGAGCACTCACAATACCCTTTCTTTGCAAAACAGAGACATTGTATTGGAAACGGGTCTAGACGTGATGCAAGGTGAGCTTAAGAAATCACAGGCTACCTGCGGTCACGTGATCCAGCAAACCTCGGCAAGAAGACACAGTGAATTTGTTTGCTCCAGAGCTGTAAAAAGAAAAGAAAGCTCCGAAACAGCATAAAGTGTGAAGCGTCCGAGAGAAGATTTAAGTGACCAACACAGGAGTCTTCACGAAGGGTCACAGAAGGTAAGAGGGTAGTGGGTAAAAGTTATGAAACCCGCCATAACCCTTTAACTTAACAGCACCGCACTAATCTATACACTATCTCAAGCAGTGGAGAAACATTTGACATACTGACTTTATTTTAAAAAAGTGGAGAGCGCCTAAAAGTGCAATATCGTACTAGCGAATCAGGAACAAAACAATGACAGTAACATTGGAAAGGTACTCACAAAAGTGTTGGCACTCACAAGTAGTGCATATGGACAGGCTGACCTTTGACAGCAGTCAGTACGCTGGGGGATCTATCCTGTACAAGATCCACCTCAGATGGGTATCGTGAATGCTGAAGTGAAGAGGATTTCTTTGCACACAGGATGTGTGTATTATAGTTACGTCAGCGGTCCCAATCGAATGCTGCAGTAAAAGGAATTCCTCTGCACACAGAATGTGTGTGTTGTAGATACGTCTGCAGTCCCAATTGGTCAGCTTGGTAGGTGTTGGGAATCTTTAAACACACAGCATGTGTGAAACGGTTCGGTGTTTTAACAACAGTCTGTGTGACTTTTTATGTTTAGCTCCCTGGTTGAAATACTAAGGTAGGCTCAGGAGCGTGCAGGTGTCTTGAGTACTATTTGCACTGTTACTGTTTAGTACTCAAGACACCTGCACGCTCCTGAGCCTACCTTAGTATTTCAACCAGGGAGATAAACATAAAAAGTCACACAGACTGTTTGTTGTTAAAACACCAAACCGTTTCACACACGCTGTGTGTTTAAAGATTCCCAACACCTACCAAGCTGACCAATTGGGACTGCAGACGTCTCTACAACACACACATTCTGTGTGCAGAGGAATTCCTTTTACTGCAGCATTCGATTGGGACTGCCGACGTACCTACAATACACACATCCTGTGTGCAAAGAAATCCTCTTCACTTCAGCATTCACGATACCCATCTGAGGTTGATGTTGTACAGGATAGATCACCCAGCGTACTGACTGCTGTCAAAGGTCAGCCTGCCCGTATGCACTACTTGTGAGTGCCAACTCTTTTGTGAGTACCTTTCCAATGTTACTGTCATTGTTTTGTTCCTGATTCGCTAGTACGATATTGCATTATTAGGCGCTCTCTCTTTCCTGTCTCCACATTCCAGATTATCCGACTCACCACCAGTTTTGGAGATAAGCAGCCTCTAACTTTTATGGATTGGTTTAGTGACCTTATTATCCGATAACAGTCTTCACAACGTTGACCAAACCGGCAACTATTTAACAGAACGGTCTGTGCAAGGAAACTTCACATTTTTATTAAGACATTCTTTTTGAACTGTTGTCTTTACTTTTACATTTACATTTATTTTTATTAGACACTTCTCTGAATTGCTGTTTATATTACATTTGCCATTTTGTTTCATTAATTCTTTTTTCTTTTTGTGCTCATATGGTTATATATGTATAGATTCTACCGTAGTATGAGAAATTTGTTACCTATTGAGAGAACCTATTATCACTTAGTGATGTCGCGAATTGTTCGCCGGCGAATAGTTCCCGACGAACATAGCTTGTTCGCCGCGGCGGGCGAACATATGCGATGTTCGATCTGCCCCCTATTCGTCATCATTGAGTAAACTTTGACCCTGTATCTCACAGTCTGCAGACACATTCCAGCCAATCAGCAGCAGACACTCCCTCCCAGATCCTGGACAGCAGCCATTTTTGATTCATTCGGAAGCTGCATTGTTAGTGAGAGGAGGGACAGTGTAGCTGCTGCTGATTTAGTAGGGAAATCTATAGCTAGGCTAGTGTATTCAGTGTCCACTACAGTCCTGAAGGACTCATCTGATCTCTGCTGTAAGGACAGCACCCCAAAAAGCCCTTTTTAGGGCTGCTTTTTTTTCCCTGTGTAATCTAATTGCAGTTGCCTGCCTGCCAGCGTATGTGTCAGGCTCACAGAGTATAAGGTGCCCACTTGCCCAGTGCCACCACTCATATCTGGTGTAACAGTAGTATAAATAATTAAAAAAAAAAAACTTTTTTGATTGGGAAACATCAGTCTGCTAGTGTAATCTAATTGCAGTTGCCTGCCTGCCTGCTAGCGTGTGCCAGCCAGGCCCACTTGCCCAGTGCCACCACTCATATCTTGTGTAACAGTAGTGTAAATAATTTAAAAAAAAAACTTTTTTGACTGTGAAACATCAGTCTGCTAGTGTAATCTAATTGCAGTTGCCTGCCTGCTAGCGTGTGTGCCAGGCCCACTTGCCCAGTGCCACCACTCATATCTGGTGTAACAGTAGTGTACATAATTTAAAAAAAACCAAACTTTTTTGACTGTGAAACATCAGTCTGCTAGTGTAATCTAATTGCAGTTGCCTGCCTGCTAGCGTGTGTGCCAGCCAGGCCCACTTGCCCAGTGCCACCACTCATATCTTGTGTAACAGTAGTGTAAATAATTAAAAAAAAAACTTTTTTGACTGTGAAACATCAGTCTGCTAGTGTAATCTAATTGCAGTTGCCTGCTAGCGTGTGTGCCAGGCCCACTTGACCAGTGCCACCACTCATATCTGGTGTAACAGTAGTGTACATAATTTAAAAAAAAACTTTTTTGACTGTGAAACATCAGTCTGCTAGTGTAATCTAATTGCAGTTGCCTGCCAGCGTGTGTGCCAGGCCCACTTGCCCAGTGCCACCACTCATATCTGGTGGCACAGTAGATTGCATGCGCAGTGCCCCAAATTTGAAGTAGGACCGACCAAGCATCTTTTTCCATCTCCCGGTTCCTAAAATCCATGCCATATACACGTCCCCTGGCGCCGCAACTGCCTCTGGGAACCTTACCATGGGTCTCAGACGCATGTCTTGTAATTCTCTGTCTGGGAAATTATATATCTATCAAATCTATCTATCAAATGTATATTGCATCTATTGATCGATCGATCGATCTATCTATCTAATATATGTATCTATCTATCAAATCTATCGTGGCCGGACTGTTTTGTGACAGCCAAATGTCCGTCGGCTAAATGTCCGTTGGCTAAAAGTCCGGCCACAATTGCACGCGCAGTGCCCCAAATTTGAAGTAGAAGGACCGACCAAGCATCTTTTTCCATCTCCCGGTTCCTAAAATCCATGCCATATACACGTCCTCTGGCGCCGCAACTGCCTCTGGGAACCTTACCATGGGTCTCAGACGTATGTCTTGTAATTCTCTGTCTGGGAAATTATCTATCTAGCAAATCTATTTATCAAATCTATCTATCGTATCTATCAAATGTATATTGCATCTATCTACTCTATGTATCTATCTATCAAATCTATCTCGTGGTTGTGCAAATGGACTGTTTGCGGTGCGTTAAATGGGGAGTTTGGTCTGTCACTGTGAAGCGGGCGTAACCCTTACACTACCTGATTGATACAACATCATACCTGATGTTTGAAAGCACGTTATTCCAAACAATTTAGGAATGTTAAGTGATTTATGCCCTTTATGGATTAAAACCAGACTCTGCATCAACTATGTAATTTTCCGTGGGAGTTTTGCCATGGATCCCCCTCCGGCATGCCACAGTCCAGGTGTTAGTACCCTTGAAACAACTTTTCCATCACTATTGTGGCCAGAAAGAGTCCCTGTGGGTTTTAAAATTCGCCTGCCTATTGAAGTCAATGGCGGTTCGCGAACAGTTGCGGACGTTCGTGTTCGGAAAATTTTCAGTTCGCAACATCACTAATATCACACACCTGTATAGACTAGATACAGTCTTAGCCAACACTTTGTGGTTATTATATTGTATTCACTTGATATATTTTATTTTTACATTGTAAGTGATATTAGGGCACTTATATAGTATTATTTGCACTTTCTGGTTTTATTACGATTTTTTTCTGTATATCATTACACACTTGTATAGATTAGATACAGTCTTTGTCAACACCTTAGTCATAATTCACTCAATATATTTTATTTTTATAACACAAGTGACTTTAGTGCAGTTACACAGTTCCATTTGCATTTCCTGCTTTCATTACGATTTTTTTTTGCTGTACATTTTTTCGTTACCTATTTACACTGATCAAGTTTTAATTTTTAATCTTAGCACACACACTCATTTAACACTCAAATATCAACTAGATTAGCTTGTTTTTCACTTTGTGCTCATCTTATACTAGTTGATCATCATCATTTTAGCGCACCCTATTGTATGCTCCTTGCATACTTTTTAACACTTATTTTTTTTTTAAAAACGAAGACACCCTTTATACCTCCTAAATTGGAATTGATATACATTATCAGTGCAAAAATAGAGATTGCTGTGACGGAACCATCTCGAAATCTTTTAACTATTTCTAACGCAAACAATTATAAAGTATATTATGTTAGCCCAAAGTTAAGCCCTGTAACAAGCAACTGGTTACTTTTTTAAAGCACTTTTTTACTATTATTGTCGTTGATTGTTTTACATTTTTTAACTTAAGAATGTTGGATTAGATTGGAATGGATGGTTTTAGATGTTAATCGTATGTTTAGTTTGACTGAATACACCGGTGTATAAATTAAGGTGTGTGTGGTTTAAATACTTACACGCTTTATAAGTTTGGATCATCAACTGTTTATAAACATTTACATATGTGAAGATATTGAATATAAATATTTATTAAATTGTTTTGAGCTTTTTCAAAGAGGTTTGTTTTTTGAATTAACAAAGAACTTTGTTTATAAATTAACATTGAAATAATACTATCACTATTAGTATCCATAGATTTAATACTATACTGATATTAGAGGAATTATATAAGGGTTATCTAGATTCCAGAATACTAGAGGTCATATATTAATATCGGGTAATTATATTTTATTGTGTTACTAATTAACTTTATATAGGTCAGAAATGTTAAAATCCTCACCAGCATGTTAAGCGCCAATTCTTGATATTTGTTTGAACTTAAGAAGCATGTCCCTCGGGACAGATGATCTGGACAGAGCCACCAAGAGAGATTCTCTCGACCAGCTGTCTAAAACAATCTGTTGAGACAGATCTAAATGATTGCCGTTCCACTGCCTCAGCATGCACAGTTGTAAAGGTCTGAGACGGAACCTGGCAAAAGGAATGATGTCCATGCAGGACACCATGAGACCAATCACCTCCATACACTGAGCCACAGAGGGACTCAAGGAGGTCTGGAGGGCAAGACATGCTAAAGTTAGCTTGCAAAGTCTCTGGTCTGTTCTAGCAACGGCTAGAAGAGCCCCCAAAAAGATTCTTGGAGCAGTAGCTAGGCAAAACAGAAGGGCAATGAACTGGAAGTGCTGGTCCAGGAATGCAAACCTCAGAAACTGAAAGTGTTCCCTGTGGATTGGAACATACAGGTAAGCGTCCTTCAGATCTATAGTGTTCATAAACTGGCCTTCCTGAATTAAAATGAAGGATGGACCTTGTAGGAAGGAAGGGACACTGAGAAATTTGTTTAAGCACTTTAGGTCCAGAATTGGGCAGAAAGTTTCCACCTTCTTTGGGACCATGAAAACGTCTGAATAAAACCACAAACCTCTTTCAATAGGCACCGGGACCACAACTCCTAAGGAGGATATATCCCAAACGCACCCTAGAAAGGCATCCCACTTTTCTGGTCTGTTAGATTTGAGAGAAGGAATCTGCCCCTTGGCAGATGAGATTTGAAGCCTGAGATACCACCTGCAGGACCCACGGATCCTGCCTAATGTGATGAAAGGCAAAGACTGACTGGGGTAATGAGGAAGTGGGAGGGATATTTAAGCCTTTGGCTGGGGTGTCTGCCTCCTCCTGGTGGCCAGGTGTTGTATTTCCCAACAGTAAGGAATGAAGCCGTGGACTCTCCCTATCTTAGGAAGGAAAAGGTATCCCTGGCTTCTCCCATTCCAGTGAAATAATCTCCGTAGCACGGTCTGGAACAGAAAACACTTCCACAGTGGAAGCAACATCATAGTAATTAAGTTTACTAGATTTCTTAGGGTTGACCACAACAGCAGTATAGGAGGAGTCCAAAGTAGCTAAAACCTCCTTTAACAATACACAAAAGTGTTCAAGCTTAAATCTGAAGGATACTACTTCAGCATCAGATGAAGAAACTATACTTTCTGAATCTGAGATTTTACCCTCAGAGGCTACCGACTTATCCTACGCATCAGACTTATGAGGATGGGCAACCCGAGTAGCAGAGGCTGGGACAGAAACCTTACTATCTGAATCTCTAATTTTCCTCTTGCATTTTCCCTTTAGCATAGGAAAAGCAGCTAATGCCGCAGAAGATACCTGAGCAGCAATTTCTGCAGGCAAATAAGCTCCTCCAGGAAACTGAGAGGAACCGCAGGGCACTGTATGTGGAGCAATTAAGGCTTGGGACGTTTGAGAAGAAAAATGTGGCATTGCCTGAACCTCATCCTGAGAAACATTTGCTCAGAGACAAAAAGTTTATCTTTATGTTTTAAAGTCCTATCTAGACAAGAGGTACAAAATTGCATGGGCAACACAATTTGGTTCTGTAAACATAGACACTTGTCCATAGGAACAGAATCTTTTTCTATGACTAAGGAAAATTTATTGGCAAAAAAACATAATTTATGCAAGAACTTACCTGATAAATTCATTTCTTTCATATTGGCAAGAGTCCATGAGCTAGTGACATATGGGATATACAATCCTACCAGGAGGGGCAAAGTTTCCCAAACCTCAAAATGTCTATAAATACACCCCTCACCACACCCACAATTCAGTTTTAACGAATAGCCAAGTAGTGGGGTGATAAAGAAAGGAGTAAAAAGCATCAACAAAGGAATTTGGAAATAATTGTGCTTTATACAAAAAAATCATAACCACCATAAAAAGGGTGGGCCTCATGGACTCTTGCCAATATGAAAGAAATGAATTTATCACGTAAGTTCTTACATAAATTATGTTTTCTTTCATGTAATTGGCAAGAGTCCATGAGCTAGTGACGTATGGGAAATCAATACCCAAGATGTGGAACTCCACGCAAGAGTCACTAGAGAGGGAGAGATAAAAATAAACAGCCAAATGCTGAAAAAATAATCCACAACCCAAAATATAAGTTATTCTCATGAAGAAAAGAAAAAAACTTAAAACATCAGCAGAAGAATCAAACTGAAACAGCTGCCTGAAGAACTTTTCTACCAAAAACCGCTTCAGAAGAAGCAAATACATCAAAACGGTAGAATTTAGTAAATGTATGCAAAGAGGACCAAGTCGCTGCTTTGCAATTCTGATCAACTGAAGCTTCATTCTTAAAAGCCCACAAAGTGGAGACTGATCTAGTAGAATGAGTTGTAATTCTCTGAGGCGAGGCTTGACCCGACTCCAAATAAGCTTGATGAATCAAAACCTTTAACTTAGAGGCCAAGGAAATAGCAGAGGGCTTCTGACCTTTACTAGGACCAGAAAATATAACAAATAGACTAGAAGTCTTCCTGAAATCTTTAGCAGCTTCAACATAATATTTCAAAGCTCTCACCACATCCAAAGAATTCTTAGGATTAGGACACAAGGAAGGGACAACAATTTCTCTACAAATGTTGTTAGAATTCACAACCTTAGGTAAAAATTCAAATAAAATCAGCAAAACCGCCTTATCCTGATGAAAAAACATAATTTATGTAAGAACTTACCTGATAAATTCATTTCTTTCATATTAGCAAGAGTCCATGAGCTAGTGACGTATGGGATATACATTCCTACCAGGAGGGGCAAAGTTTCCCAAACCTCAAAATGCCTATAAATACACCCCTCACCACACCCACAATTCAGTTTAACGAATAGCCAAGAAGTGGGGTGATAAGAAAAAAGTGCAAAAGCATAAAAAAATAAGGAATTGGAATAATTGTGCTTTATACAAAAAAATCATAACCACCACAAAAAGGGTGGGCCTCATGGACTCTTGCTAATATGAAAGAAATTAATTTATCAGGTAAGTTCTTACATAAATTATGTTTTCTTTCATGTAATTAGCAAGAGTCCATGAGCTAGTGACGTATGGGATAATGAATACCCAAGATGTGGATCTTCCACGCAAGAGTCACTAGAGAGGGAGGGATAAAATAAAGACAGCCAATTCCGCTGAAAAATAATCCACACCCAAAACAAAGTTTAAATCTTATAATGAAAAAAACTGAAATTATAAGCAGAAGAATCAAACTGAAACAGCTGCCTGAAGTACTTTTCTACCAAAAACTGCTTCAGAAGAAGAAAACACATCAAAATGGTAGAATTTAGTAAAAGTATGCAAAGAGGACCAAGTTGCTGCTTTGTAAATCTGATCAACCGAAGCTGCATTCTTAAATGCCCAGGAAGTAGAGACTGACCTAGTCGAATGAGCTGTAATCCTTTGAGGCGAAGTTCTACCTGACTCAACATAAGCATGATGAATCAAAGACTTTAACCAAGATGCCAAGGAAATGGCAGAAGCCTTCTGACCTTTCCTAGAACCAGAAAAGATAACAAATAGACTAGAAGTCTTTCGGAAATCTTTAGTAGCTTCAACATAATATTTCAAAGCTCTAACTACATCCAAAGAATGCAACTATCTTTCCTTAGAATTCTTAGGATTAGGACACAATGAAGGAACCACAATCTCTCTACTAATGTTGTTAGAATTCACAAACTTAGGTAAAAATTTAAATGAAGTTTGCAACACCGCCTTATCCTGATGAAAAATCAGAAAAGGAGACTCACAAGAAAGAGCAGATAATTCAGAAACTCTTCTAGCAGAAGAGATGGCCAAAAGAAACAAAACTTTCCAAGAAAGTAATTTAATATCCAGCGAATGCATAGGTTCAAACGGAGGAGCTTGAAGAGCCCCCAGAACCAAATTCAAACTCCAAGGAGGAGAGATTGACTTAATGACAGGTTTTATACGAACCAAAGCCTGTACAAAACAATGAATATCAGGAAGACTAGCAATCTTTCTGTGAAAAAGAACAGAAAGAGCAGAGATTTGTCCTTTCAAGGAACTTGCAGACAAACCTTTATCCAAACCATCCTGAAGAAACTGTAAAATTCTAGGAATACTAAAAGAATGCCAAGAAAAATGATGAAAAGAAGACTCGATAATATATCTTCCTAGATACAGATTTACGAGCCTGTAACATAGTATTAATTACGGAGTCAGAGAAACCTCTATGACTGAGAATCAAGCGTTCAATCTCCATACCTTCAAATTTAAGGATTTGAGATCCTGATGGAAAAAAGGACCTTGCGATAGAAGGTCTGGTCTTAACGGAAGAGTCCACGGTTGGCAAGTGGCCATCCGGACAAGATCCGCATACCAAAACCTGTGAGGCCATGCTGGAGCCACCAGCAGAACAGACGAACGCTCCTTTAGAATCTTGGAAATCACTCTTGGAAGAAGAACTAGAGGCGGAAAGATATAGGCAGGGTGATACTTCCAAGGAAGTGACAATGCATCCACTGCTTCCGCCTGAGGATCCCTGGATCTGGACAGATACCTGGGAAGCTTCTTGTTTAGATGAGAAGCCATCAGATCTATTTCTGGAAGTCCCCACATATGAACAATCTGAAGAAATACCTCTGGGTGAAGAGACCATTCGCCCGGATGTAACGTTTGGCGACTGAGATAATCCGCTTCCCAATTGTCTATACCTGGGATATGAACCGCAGAAATTAGACAGGAGCTGGATTCCGCCCATACCAGTATTCGAGATACTTCTTTCATAGCCAAAGGACTGTGAGTCCCTCCTTGATGATTTACATATGCCACGGTTGTGACATTGTCCGTCTGAAAACAAATGAACGACTCTCTCTTTAGAAGAGGCCACGACTGAAGAGCTCTGAAAATTGCACGGAGTTCCAAAATGTTGATTGGTAATCTCGCCTCCTGAGATTCCCAAACCCCTTGTGCTGTCAGAGACCCCCAAACAGCTCCCCAACCTGTCAGACTTACATCTGTTGAAATCACAGTCCAGGTCGGAAGAACAAAAGAAGCCCCCTGAACTAAACGATGGTGGTCTGTCCACCACGTCAGAGAGTGTCGTACAATCGGTTTTAAAGATATTAATTGAGATATCTTTGTATAATCCCTGCACCACTGGGTCAGCATACAGAGCTGAAGAGGTCGCATGTGAAAACGAGCAAAGGGGATCGCGTCCGATGCAGCAGTCATAAGACCTAGAATTTCCATGCATAAGGCTACCGAAGGGAATGATTGAGACTGAAGGTTTCGACAAGCTGAAACCAATTTCAGATGTCTCTTGTCCGTCAGAGACAAAGTCATGGACACTGAATCTATCTGGAAACCTAAAAAGGTTACCCTTGTCTGAGGAATCAACAAACTCTTTGGTAAATTGATCCTCCAACCATGTTCTCGAAGAAACAATACAAGTCGATTCGTATGAGATTCTGCTAAATGTGAAGACTGAGCAAGTACCAAGATATCGTCCAAATAAGGAAATACCACAATACCCTGTTCTCTGATTACAGATAGAAGGGCACCGAGAACCTTTGTAAAAATCCTTGGAGCTGTTGCTAGGCCAAACGGCAGAGCCACAAACTGGTAATGCTTGTCTAGGAAAGAGAATCTCAGAAACTGATAGTGATCTGGATGAATCGGAATATGCAGATATGCATCTTGTAAATCTATTGTGGACATATAATGCCCTTGCTGAACAAAAGGCAGAATAGTCCTTATGTAAGGATACCAACATTCAAAATGGTAACTATAACAATTCAATATTTTTAAATCCAGAACTGGTCTGAAGGAATTCTCCTTCTTTGGTACAATGAAGAGATTTGAGTAAAACCCCAGCCCCTGTTCCAGAACTGGAACTGACATAATTACTCCAGCCAACTCTAGATCTGAAACACATTTCAGAAATGCTTGAGCCTTCACTGGATTTACTGGGACACGGGAAAGAAAAAATCTTCTTGCAGGAGGCCTTATCTTGAAGCCTATTCTGTACCCTTGTGAAACAATGTTCTGAATCCAAAGATTGTGAATCGAATTGATCCAAATTTCTTTGAAAAATCGTAATCTGCCCCCTACCAGCTGGGCTGGAATGAGGGCCGCACCTTCATGTTGACTTGGGAGCTGGCTTTGGCTTTCTAAAAGGCTTGGATTTATTCCAGACTGGAGATGGTTTCCAAACTGATACCGCTCCTGTAGGGGAAGGATCAGGCTTTTGTTCCTTATTGTGACGAAAGGAACGAAAACGATTAGCAGACCTAAATTTACCTTTAGATTTTTTATCCTGTGGTAAAAAAGTTCCTTTCCCCCCAGTAACAGTTGAAATAATAGAATCCAAATGTGAACCAAATAATTTATTACCCTGGAAAGAAAGGGAAAGCAAAGTTGACTTAGAAGACATATCAGCATTCCAAGTTTTAAGCCATAAAGCTCTTCTAGCTAAAATAGCTAAAGACATATACCTGACATCAACCCTAATGATATCAAAGATGGCATCACAAATAAAATTATTAGCATGTTGAAGAAGATTAACAATGCTATGGGAATTATGATCTGTTACTTGTTGCTCTAAAGCTTCCAACCAGAAAGTTGAAGCTGCAGCAACATTCGCTAAAGATATAGCAGGTCTAAGAAGATTACCTGAACATAAGTAAGCTTTTCTTAGAAAGGATTCAATTTTCCTATCTAAAGGATCCTTAAAGGAAGTACTATCTGCCGTAGGAATAGTAGTACGTTTAGCAAGAGTAGAGATAGCCCCATCAACCTTAGGGATTTTGTCCCAAAACTCTAATCTGTCAGATGGCACAGGATATAATTGCTTAAAACGTTTAGAAGGAGTAAATGAATTACCCAAATTATTCCATTCCCTGGAAATTACATCAGAAATAGCATCAGGGACGGGAAAAACCTCTGGAATAACTACAGGAGATTTAAAAACCGTATTCAAACGTTTAGATTTAGTATCAGGAGGACCAGATTCCTCTATTTCTAATGCAATTAAAACTTCTTTAAGCAAAGAACGAATAAATTCCATTTTAAATAAATATGAAGATTTATCAGTATCAACCTCTGAAACAGAATCCTCTGAACCAGAGGAATCATTATCAGAATCAGAATGATGATGTTCATTTAAAAATTCATCTGAAAAATGAGAAGTTTTAAAAAACCTTTTACGTTTACTGGAAGGAGGAATAACAGACATAGCCTTCTTAATAGATTTAGAAACAAAATCTCTTATTTTAACAGGAACACCCTGAATATTAGATGTTGATGTTACAGCAACAGGTAATGGAACATTACTAAAGGAAATATCTGCATTAACAAGTTTGTCATGACATTCATTACAAACAACAGCCGGAGGAACAGATACCACAAGCTTACAGCAAATACACTTAACTTTGGTAGATCCAGCATCAGGCAGTGATTTTCCTGAAGTATCTTCTGATTCAGGGTCAATCTGAGACATCTTGCAATATGTAATAGAAAAAACAACATATAAAGCAAAATTGATCAAATTCCTTAAAAGACAGTTTCAGGAATGGGAAAAAAATGCCAATGAACAAGCTTCTAGCAACCAGAAGCAAATAAACAATGAGACTTAAATAATGTGGAGACAATAATGACGCCCATATTTTTTAGCGCCAAAAAAGACTCCCACATTATTTGGCGCCTAAATGCTTTAAGCGCCAAAAATGACGCCACATCCGGTAATGCCGTCATCTTTGGCGCAAAAACGTCAAAAAAATGACGCAACTTCCGGCGACAAGTATGACGCCGGAAATAACAAATAAAATTTTTGCGCCAAAAAAGTCCACGCCAAAAATGACGCAATAAAATGAAGCATTTTCAGCCCCTGCGAGCCTAACAGCCCACAGGAGAAAAGTCAAATTTTAAGGTAAGAAAAAATTGATTATTCAAATGCATTATCCCAAATAATGAAACTGACTGTCTGAAATAAGGAATGTTGAACATCCTGAATCAAGGCAAATAAATGTTTAAACACATATTATTTAGAACTTTATATAAAAGTGCCCAACCATAGCTTAGAGTGTCACAAAAATAAGACTTACTTACCCCAGGACACTCATCTACATGTAGTAGAAAGCCAAACCAGTACTGAAACGAGAATCAGTAGAGGTAATGGTATATATAAGAGTATATCGTCGATCTGAAAAGGGAGTTAAGAGATGAATCTCTACGACCGATAACAGAGAACCTATGAAATAGACCCCGTAGAAGGAGATCATTGAATTCAAATAGGCAATACTCTCTTCACATCCCTCTGACATTCACTGCACACTGAGAGGAAAACCGGGCTCCAGCCTGCTGCGAAGCGCATATCAACGAAGAATCTAGCACAAACTTACTTCACCACCTCCATGGGAGGCAAAGTTTGTAAAACTGATTTGTGGGTGTGGTGAGGGGTGTATTTATAGGCATTTTGAGGTTTGGGAAACTTTGCCCCTCCTGGTAGGAATGTATATCCCATACGTCACTAGCTCATGGACTCTTGCTAATTACATGAAAGAAATCAGAAAAGGAGATTCACAAGAAAGAGCAGATTGCTCAGAAACTCGTCTAGCAGAAGAGATAGCCAAAAGGAATAACACTTTCCAAGAAAGTAGTTTCATGTCCAAAGAATGCATAGGCTCAAATGGAGGAGCCTGTAACGCCTTCAAAACCAAATTAAGACTCCAAGGAGGAGAAATTGATTTAATGACAGGCTTAATATGAACTAAAGCCTGTACAAAAGAGTGAATATCAGGAAGATTAGCAATCATTCTGTGAAATAAAACCGAAAGAGCAGAAATTTGTCCCTTCAAGGAACTTGCAGACAAACCCCTATCCAAACCATCCTGAAGAAACTGTAAAATTCTAGGAATTCAAAAAGAATGCCAAGAAAATTTATGAGAAGAACACCATGAAATGTAAGTCTTCCAAACTCAATAATAAATCTTCCTAGAGATAGATTTATGAGCTTGTAACATAGTATTAATCACTGAGTCAAAGAAACCTCTATGACTTAGTACTAAGCGTTCAATTTCCATACCATCAAATTTAATGATTTGAGATCCTGATGAAAAAACGGACATTGAGACAGTAGGTACGGCCTTAACGGAAGTGGCCAAGGTTGGCAACTGGACATCAGGACAAAATCTGCATACCACAACCTGTGGGGCCATGCTGGAGACACCAGCAACACAAATGATTGTTCCATTATGATCTTGGAGATCACTCTTGGAAGAACTAGAGGCGGGATGATTTAAGCAGGTTGATAACACCAAGGAAGTGTCAGTGCATCTACTGCTTCCGCCTGAGAATCCCTGGACACGGACAGGTATCTGGGAAGTTTCTTGTTTAGATGAGAAGCCATCAGATCTATTTCTGGAAGACCCCGCATCTGAACAATCTGAGAAAACACATCCGGATGGAGAGAGCACTCCCCTGGATGTAAAGTCTGACGGCTGAGATAATCCGCCTCCAAATTGTCTACACCTGGGATATGAACCGCAGAAATTAGACAGGAGCTGGATTCCGCCCAAACAAGTATTCGAGATACTTCTTTCATAGCTTGGGGATGGAGTCCCACCCTGATGATTGATATATGCCACCGTTGTGATATTGTCTGTCTGAAAACAAATGAACGGATCTCTCTTCAACAGAGGCCAAAACTGAAGAGCTCTGAGAATTGCACAGAGTTCTAAAATATTGAATGGTAATCTCGCCTCTTGAGATTTCCACACCCCTGGTGCTGTTAGAGATCCCCAGACAACTCCCCAACCTGAAAAAGACTCGCATCTGTTTTGATTACAGCCCAGGATGGCCAAAGAAAAGAAGCCCCTTGAACTAAACGCTGGTGATTTAACCACCACGTCAGAGAATGTCGAACATTGGGATTTAAGGATATTGTGATATCTTTGTATAATCCCTGCACCATTGATTCAGCATGCAATGCTGGAGAGGTCTCATGTGAAAACGAGCAAAAGGAATCACGTCCGATGCTGAAGTCATGAGGCCTAAAACTTCCATGCACATAGCCACTGAAGGGAATGACTGAGACTGAAGGTGCCGACATGCTGCAACCAATTTCAAACGTCTCTTGTCTGTTAGAGACAGAGTCATGGACACTGAATCTATCTGGAAACCTAAAAAAAATTACCCTTGTCTGAGGAATCAAAAAACTTTTTGGCAAATCGATCCTCCAACCATGTTTTCGAAGAAACAACACTAGTTGATTTGTGTGAGATTCTCCAGAACGTAAAGACTGAGCTAGTACCAAGATATCGTCCAAATAAGGAAACACTGCAATACCCTGTTCTCTGATTACAGAGAGTAGGGCACCTAGAACCTTTGAAAAGATTCTTGGAGACGTCGCTAGGCCAAATAGAAGAGAAACAAAATGGTAATGCTGGTCTAGAAAAGAGAATCTCAGGAACTGATAATGTTCTGGATGAATCGGAATATGAAGGCATGCATCATACAAGTCTATTGTAAACATATAAAGTCCTTGCTGAACAAAAGGCAGAATAGTCCTTATAGTCACCATCTTGAAAGTTGGTACTCTTACATAACGATTCAAAATTTCAGATCCAGAACTGGTCTGAATGAATTTTCTTTCTTTGGGACAATGAATAGATTTGAATAAAACCCCAGACCTTGTTCCTGAAAAGGAACCGGCATGATTACCCCTGAAACCTCCAGGTCTGAAACACACTTCAGGAAAGCTTGGGCTTTTACTGGATTCACTGGGATGAATGAGAGAAAAATTCTCACAGGAGGTCTTACTCTGAATCCTATTCGGTACCACTGAGAGACAATGCTCTGAATCCATTGATTTTGGACAGAATTTGCCCAAACATCCTTGAAAAACCTTAAAACTGCCCCCTACCAGCTGAGCTGGAATGAGGGCCGCACCTTCATGCGGACTTAGGGGCTGACTTTGGTATCTTAAAAGGCTTGGATTTATTCAAATTTGAGGAAGGCTTCCAATTGGAAACAGATTCCTTGGGAGAAGGATTAGGTTTTTGTTCCTTATTTTGACGAAAGGAACGAAAACGATTAGAAGCCTTAGATTTACCCTTAGGCAAAAAAACTCCCTTCCCCCAGTAACAGTTGAAATAATAGAATCCAATTGAGAACCAAATAAATTATAACCTTGGAAAGAAAGACATAGTAATCTAGACTTAGATGTCATATCAGCATTCCAAGATTTAAGCCA
The DNA here is from genome assembly GCF_027579735.1 of Bombina bombina. Classification (NCBI taxonomy): domain Eukaryota; kingdom Metazoa; phylum Chordata; class Amphibia; order Anura; family Bombinatoridae; genus Bombina; species Bombina bombina. The sequence goes on along the minus strand of NC_069500.1, from coordinate 772,205,692 downwards.
CAAAGCTCTTCTAGCTAAAATAGCTAAAGACATGGATCTAACATCAATTTTGATAATATCAAAAATAGCATCACAAATAAAATTAGCATGTTGCAATAAACGAACAATGCTATGCAAGTCAGAATCCAATTCTTGTTGTGCTAAATTCTCCAACCAAAAAGTTGAAGCAGCTGCAACATCAGCCAAAGAAATTGCAGGCCTAAGAAGATGACCTGAATATAAATCGTTTAGCAAGAGTAGAAATAGCCCCATCAACTTTGGGGATCTTTTTCCAAAGCTCTATTGAAATTGCTGGTAAAGGATATAATTTTTTAAACCTTGCAGAAGGATTAAAAGGAGTACCCGGCTTATTCCATTCCTTAGAAATCATATCAGAAATAGCATCAGGAATAGGAAAAACATCTGGAGTAACCATAGGAGGTTTAAAAACTGAATTTAAACGTTTACTGGTTTTAATATCAAGAGGACTAGCTTCCTCAATATCCAAAGTAATTAACACTTCTTTTAACAAAGAACGCATATACTCCATTTTAAATAAATAAGTAGATTTGTCAGTGTCAATCTCTGAGGAAGGATCTTCTGAATCAGATAGATCCTCATCAGAGGTGGATAATTCATTATGTTGTCGGTCATTTGAAATTTCATCAAATTTATGAGAAGTTTTAAAAGACCTCTTACGCTTATTAGAAGGTGGAAATGCAGACAAAGCCTTCTGAATAGAATCGGTAACAAATTCTTTAAAATTCATAGGTATATCATGTACATTAGAAGTTGAAGGAACTGCAACCGGCAATGTACTATTACTGATGGACACACTATCTGCATGTAAAAGTTTATCATGACAACTAATACAAATGACATTAGGAGATATAATCTCCACAATTTTACAACAAATGCACTTAGCTTTGGTAAAACCGATGTCAGGCAGCAAAGTTCCAACAGATACTTCTGAGGCAGGATCAGATTGAGACACCTTGCAAAATTTAAAAGAAAAAACATATAAAGCAAAATTATCAATTTCCTTATATGACAGTTTCAGGAATGGGAAAAAAACAATTTATGTAAGAACTTACCTGATAAATTCATTTCTTTCATATTAGCAAGAGTCCATGAGCTAGTGACGTATGGGATATACATTCCTACCAGGAGGGGCAAAGTTTCCCAAACCTCAAAATGCCTATAAATACACCCCTCACCACACCCACAATTCAGTTTAACGAATAGCCAAGAAGTGGGGTGATAAGAAAAGAGCGAAAGCATCAAAATAAGGAATTGGAATAATTGTGCTTTATACAAAAAATTCATAACCACCACAAAAAGGGTGGGCCTCATGGACTCTTGCTAATATGAAAGAAATGAATTGATCAGGTAAGTTCTTACATAAATTATGTTTTCTTTCAAGTAATTAGCAAGAGTCCATGAGCTAGTGACGTATGGGATAATAAATACCCAAGATGTGGAACTTCCACGCAAGAGTCACTAGGGAGGGATAAAATAAAGACAGCCAATTCCGCTGAAAAATAATCCACAACCCAAAACAAAAGTTTTAATCTTAATAATGAAAAAAACTAAAAATATAAGCAGAAGAATCAAACTGAAACAGCTGCCTGAAGTACTTTTCTACCAAAAACTGCTTCAGAAGAAGAGAAAACATAAAAATGGTAGAATTTAATAAAAGTATGCAAAGAAGACCAAGTTGCTGCTTTGCAAATCTGATCAACAGAAGCCTCATTCCTAAACGCCCAGGAAGTAGAAACTGACCTAGTAGAATGAGCCGTAATCCTTTGAGGCAGAGATTTACCCGACTCAACATAAGCATGATGAATCAAAGACTTTAACCAAGACGCCAAAGAAATGGCGGAGGCCTTCTGACCTTTCCTGGAACCAGAAAAGATAACAAAAAGACTAGAAGTCTTTCTAAAATCCTTAGTAGTTTCAACATAATATTTTAAAGCTCTTACTACATCCAAAGAATGTAAAGATCTCTCCTTTGAATTCTTAGGATTAGGGCACAATGAAGGGACAACAATTTCTCTACTAATGTTGTTAGAATTCACAACCTTAGGTAAAAATTTAAATGAAGTCCGCAACACCGCCTTATCCTGATGAAAAATCAGAAAAGGAGATTCACAAGAAAGAGCAGATAATTCAGAAACTCTTCTAGCAGAAGAGATGGCCAAAAGGAACAGAACTTTCCAAGAAAGTAATTTAATATCCAGAGAATGCATAGGTTTAAACGGAGGAGCTTGTAAAGCCCTCAGAACCAAATTAAGACTCCAAAGAGGAGAGATTGACTTAATGACAGGTTTGATACGAACCAAAGCCTGTACAAAACAATGAATATCAGGAAGATTAGCAATCTTTCTGTGAAAAAGAACAGAAAGAGCAGAGATTTGTCCTTTCAAGGAACTTGCAGACAAACCTTTATCCAAACCATCCTGAAGAAACTGTAAAATTCTAGGAATTCTAAAAGAATGCCAGGAGAATTTATGAGAAGAACACCAAGAAATGTAAGTCTTCCAGACTCGATAATAAATCTTTCTAGACATAGATTTACGAGCCTGTAAAATAGTATTAATTACTGAGTCAGAGAAACCTCTATGACTAAGAATCAAGCGTTCAATTTCCATACCTTCAAATTTAATGATTTGAGATCCTGATGGAAAAATGGGCCTTGAGATAGAAGGTCTGGTCTTAACGGAAGAGTCCAAGGTTGGCAACTGGCCATCCGAATGAGATCCGCATACCAAAACCTGTGAGACCATGCTGGAGCCACCAGCAGTACAAACGAATGTTCCATTAGAATTTTGGAAATCACTTTTGGAAGAAGAACTAGAGGCGGAAAGATATAGGCAGGATGATAATTCCAAGGAAGCGACAACGCATCCACTGCCTCCGCCTGAGGATCCCTGGATCTGGACAGATACCTGGGAAGTTTCTTGTTTAGATGAGAGGCCATCAGATCTATTTCTGGAAGTCCCCAGATTTGAACAATCTGAAGAAATACTTCTGGGTGAAGAGACCATTCGCCCAGATGTAACGTCTAACGACTGAGATAATCCGCTTCCCAATTGTCTACACCTGGGATGTGAACCGCAGAGATTAGACAGGAGCTGGATTCCGCCCATAGAAGTATCCGAGATACTTCTTTCATAGCCTGAGGACTGTGAGTCCCACCTTGATGATTGACATATGCCACGGTTGTGACATTGTCTGTCTGAAAACAAATAAACGATTCTCTCTTCAGAAGAGGCCAGAATTGAAGAGCTCTGAAAATCGCACAGAGTTCCAAAATGTTGATCGGTAATCTCGCCTCCTGAGATTCCCAAACCCTCTGCGGTGTCAGAGATCCCCATACAGCTCCCCAACCTGACAGACTCGCATCTGTTGAGATCACAGTCCAGGTTGGACGAACAAAAGAAGCCCCTTGGACTAAACGATGGTGATCTATCCACCACATCAGAGAGTGTCGTACATTGGGATTTAAGGATATTGATTGTGATATCTTTGTATAATCCCTGCACCACTGGTTCAGCATGCAAAGCTGAAGAGGTCGCATGTGAAAACGAGCAAAGGGGATCGCGTCCGATGCAGCAGTCATGAGACCTAGAATTTCCATGCACAAAGCTACCGAAGGGAATGGTTGAGACTGAAGGTTTCGACAGGCTGAAACCAATTTCAGACGTCTCTTTTCTGTTAGAGACAAGGTCATGGACACTGAATCTATTTGAAAACCCAAAAAGGTTACCTTTGTCTGAGGAATCAATGAACTCTTTGGTAAATTGATCCTCCAACCATGTCTTTGAAGAAACAACAAGTTTATTCGTATGAGATTCTGCAGAATGTAAAGACTGAGCAAGTACCAAGATATCGTCCAAATAAGGAAATACCGCAATACCCTGTTCTCTGATTACAGAGAGAAGGGCACCGAGAACCTTTGAAAAGATCCTTGGAGCTGTTGCTAGGCCAAACGAAAGGGCCACAAACTGGTAATGCTTGTCTAGAAAAGAGAATCTCAGAAACTGAAAGTGATCTGGATGAATTGGAATATGAAGGTATGCATATTGTAAATCTATTGTGGACATATAATGCCCTTGATGAACAAAAGGCAGAATAGTCCTTATAGTTACCATTTTGAATGTTTGTATCCTTACAAAATGATTCAATATTTTTAGATCCAGAACTGGTCTGAAGGAATTCTCCTTCTTTGGTACAATGAATAGATTTGAGTAAAACCCCAGACCCCGTTCCAGAACATGAACTGGCACAATTACTCCAGCCAACTCTAGATCTGAAACACATTTCAGAAACGCCTGAGCCTTCACTAGGTTTATTGGAATGCGAGAGAGAAAAAATCTTCTTGCAGGAGGCCTTACCTTGAAACCTATTCTGTACCCTTGTGAAACAATGTTCTGAATCCAAAGACTGTGAATCGAATTGATCCAAATATCTTTGAAAAATCGTAACCTGCCCCCTACCAGCTGTGCTGGAATGAGGGCCGCACCTTCATGTGGACTTGGGAGCTGGCTTTGACTTTCTAAAAGGCTTGGATTTATTCCAGACTGGAGAAGGTTTCCAAACGGAAACCGTTCCTTTAGGGGAAGGGTCAGGCTTCTGTTCCTTATTCTGACGAAAGGAACGAAAACGATTAGCAGCCCTGTATTTACCCTTAGATTTTTTGTCCTGAGGCAAAAAAGATCCTTTCCCCCCAGTAACAGTTGAAATAGAATCCAACTGAGAACCAAATAACTTATTACCTTGGAAAGAAAGAGAAAGTAAAGTTGACTTAGAAGTCATATCTGCATTCCAAGTTTTAAGCCATAAAGCTCTTCTTGCTAAAATAGCTGACATCAATTCTAATGATATCAAAGATGGCATCACAAATAAAGTTATTAGCATGTTGAAGAAGTTTAACAATGCTATGAGTATCATGGTCTGACACTTGTTGTGCTAACGTCTCCAACCAGAAGGTGGAAGCAGCAGCAACATCAGCCAAAGAAATAGCAGGTCTAAGAAGATTACCTGAACATAAATAAGCTCTCCTTAGAAAGGATTCAAGCTTCCTATCTAAAGGATCCTTAAAGGAAGTACTATCCGCTGTAGGAATAGTAGTACGTTTAGCAAGAGTAGAGATAGCCCCATCAACTTAAGGGATTTTGTCCCAAAACTCTAATTTATCAGATGGCACAGGGTACAATTTCTTAAACCTTTTAGAAGGCGTAAATGAAGTACCCAGATTATTCCATTCCCTAGAAATTACTTCAGAAATAGCATCAGGGACAGGAAAAACATCTGGAATAACTATATGAGGTTTGAAAACCGAATTTAAACGCTTAGTAGATTTAGTATCAAGAGGACTAGACTCCTCCATATCTAATGCGATTAACACTTCAAGTAAAGAACAAATAAATTCCATTCTAAATAAATATGAAGATTTATCAATATCAATATCTGAGACAGAATCTTCTGAAACAGATAAATCCTCATCAAAAACAGACAAGTCAGAATGATGACGGTCACTTAAAAATTCATCTGAAATATGAGAAGTTTTAAAAGACCTTTTATGTTTACTGGAAGGAGGAATAACAGACAGAGCCTTCCTAATAGATTTAGAAACAAATTCTTTTACATTAACAGGAACATCCTGAGCATTAGATGTTGAGGGAACAACAACAGGTAATGGACTATTACTAATGGAAATACTATCTGTATTACTAATGGAAATACTATCTGCATTAGAAAGTTTATCATGACATTCATCACAAACTACAGCCGGAGGAACAGTTACCACAAGTTTACAACAAATGCACTTAACTTTGGTAGAACCAGCATCAGGCAGCGTCTTTCCAGAAGTAGCTTCTGATCCAGGGTCAAGTTGAGACATCTTGCAATATGTAATAGAAAAAACAACATATAAAGCAAAATTATCAAATTCCTTAAATGACAGTTTCAGGAATGGGAAAAAATGCCAATGAACAAGCCTCTAGCAACCAGAAGCAATAAAAAATGAGACTGAAATAATGTGGAAAAAAGGTGGAGACAAGAATGACGCCAAAAAGGACGCCCACATTATTGGCGCTAAGTACAACGCCTATATTTTTTGGGCGCTAAGAATGACGCCACATGCGGTGACGCCGAAAAAATAGCGCCCACATGTTTGGCGCAAAAAAAGTCAAAACAACTTCCAGCGTCAATTAGGGCGCCGGAAATACATTTTTTGCGCCAAAAAAATCTGCGCCAAAAATGGCGCAATAAATTGAAGCATTTTCAGCCCCCGCGAGCCTAACAGCCCACAGGGAAAAAAAAGTCAATTGAAAAACTTTAAGGTAAGAAAATTGAATCATTCATATGCATTATCCCAAATAATGAAACTGACTGTCTGAAATAAGGAATACTGATTACCCTGAATCAAGGCAAATATAAGTTTAAACACATATTTAGAACTTTATAAATAAAGTGCCCAAGACACTCATCTACATATAGTAGATAGCCAAACCAGTACTGAAACAAGAATCAGTAGAGGTAATGGTATATAAGAGTATATCGTCGATCTGAAAAGGGAGGTAGGAGAAGAAATCTCTACGACCGATAACAGAGAACCTATGAAATAGATCCCGTAGAAGGAGACCATGGTATTCAAATAGGCAATACTCTCTTAACATCCCTCTGACATTCACTGCACTCTGAGAGGAAAACCGGGCTCCAACCTGCTGCGAAGCGCATATCAACGAAGAATCTAGCACAAACTTACTTCACCACCTCCACGGGAGGCAAAGTTTGTAAAACTGAATTGTGGGTGTGGTAAGGGGTGTATTTATAGGCATTTTGAGGTTTGGGAAACTTTGCCCCTCCTGGTAGGAATGTATATCCCATACGTCACTAGCTCATGGACTCTTGCTAATTACATGAAAGAAATGCAAATAGCATAGCCCTGACATAGAAAAAGGCAAGAGGCAAAAGCAATGGGGCAATAAATAATGAAAAAAATTTGGCGCCAAGTATGACGCACAACATAACGGAAATTTTTTTGGCGCCAACCATGTCCGGAAATGATACTCGCGTCGCTAACGACGCAACCCTGTGTGAAACCTCTGCGTCAATTACGACGCCGGAAATGACGAACTTGCGTCAACGGACGTGGCTTTCGCGCCAAAAATTCTCACGCCAAGAATGACGCAATAAAGTGTAGCATTTGGCGCACCCGCGAGCCTAAGTCAGCCCAAAATAGTCAATTAAAAAAAAGACTAAACCCCAGGTAAGAAAAATATTTCTTAATATTAACTTTCCCCAAATATGAAACTGACAATCTGCAAAAGGAAATACATGAACCAGACTACTGGCAAATATAAGTACAATACATATATTTAGAACTTTATATAAATGCATAAAGTGCCAAACCATAGCTGAGGTGTCTTAAGAAATAAAAAACATAATTTATGTAAGAACTTACCTGATAAATTCATTTCTTTCATATTAACAAGAGTCCATGAGCTAGTGACGTATGGGATATACATTCCTACCAGGAGGGGCAAAGTTTCCCAAACCTTAAAATGCCTATAAATACACCCCTCACCACACCCACAAATCAGTTTAACGAATAGCCAAGAAGTGGGGTGATAAGAAAAAAAGTGCGAAGCATAAAAAATAAGGAATTGGAATAATTGTGCTTTATACAAAAAAATCATAACCACCACAAAAAAGGGTGGGCCTCATGGACTCTTGTTAATATGAAAGAAATGAATTTATCAGGTAAGTTCTTACATAAATTATGTTTTCTTTCATGTAATTAACAAGAGTCCATGAGCTAGTGACGTATGGGATAATGACTACCCAAGATGTGGATCTTTCCACACAAGAGTCACTAGAGAGGGAGGGATAAAATAAAGACAGCCAATTCCTGCTGAAAATAATCCACACCCAAAATAAAGTTTAATAAAAAACATAAGCAGAAGATTCAAACTGAAACCGCTGCCTGAAGAACTTTTCTACCAAAAACTGCTTCAGAAGAAGAAAATACATCAAAATGGTAGAATTTAGTAAAAGTATGCAAAGAGGACCAAGTTGCTGCTTTGCAGATCTGGTCAACCGAAGCTTCATTCCTAAACGCCCAGGAAGTAGAAACTGACCTAGTAGAATGAGCTGTAATTCTTTGAGGCGGAATTTTACCCGACTCAACATAGGCAAGATGAATTAAAGATTTCAACCAAGATGCCAAAGAAATGGCAGAAGCTTTCTGGCCTTTCCTAGAACCGGAAAAGATAACAAAAAGACTAGAAGTCTTACGGAAAGATTTCGTAGCTTCAACATAATATTTCAAAGCTCTAACAACATCCAAAGAATGCAATGATTTCTCCTTAGAATTCTTAGGATTAGGACATAATGAAGGAACCACAATTTCTCTACTAAATGTTGTTGGAATTCACAACTTTAGGTAAAAATTCAAAAGAAGTTCGCAACACCGCCTTATCCTGATGAAAAATCAGAAAAGGAGACTCACACGAAAGAGCAGATAATTCAGAAACTCTTCTAGCAGAAGAGATGGCCAAAAGGAACAAAACTTTCCAAGAAAGTAATTTAATGTCCAATGAATGCATAGGTTCAAACGGAGGAGCTTGAAGAGCTCCCAAAACCAAATTCAAACTCCATGGAGGAGAAATTGACTTATTGACAGGTTTTATACGAACCAAAGCTTGTACAAAACAATGAATATCAGGAAGAATAGCAATCTTTCTGTGAAAAAGAACAGAAAGAGCGGAGATTTGTCCTTTCAAAGAACTCGCGGACAAACCCTTATCTAAACCATCCTGAAGAAACTGTAAAATTCTCGGTATTCTAAAAGAATGCCAAGAAAAATGATGAGAAAGACACCAAGAAATATAAGTCTTCCAGACTCTATAATATATCTCTCGAGATACAGATTTACGAGCCTGTAACATAGTATTAATCACGGAGTCAGAGAAACCTCTATGACCAAGAATCAAGCGTTCAATCTCCATACCTTTAAATTTAAGGATTTCAGATCCGGATGGAAAAAAGGACCTTGAGACAGAAGGTCTGGTCTTAACGGAAGAGTCCATGGTTGGCAAGATGCCATCCGGACAAGATCCGCATACCAAAACCTGTGAGGCCATGCCGGAGCTATTAGCAGAACAAACGAGCATTCCCTCAGAATCTTGGAGATTACTCTTGGAAGAAGAACTAGAGGCGGAAAGATATAGGCAGGATGATACTTCCAAGGAAGTGATAATGCATCCACTGCCTCCGCCTGAGGATCCCGGGATCTGGACAGATACCTGGGAAGTTTCTTGTTTAGATGAGAGGCCATCAGATCTATCTCTGGGAACACCCACATTTGAACAATCTGAAGAAATACCTCTGGGTGAAGAGACCATTCGCCCGGATGCAACGTTTGGCGACTGAGATAATCCGCTTCCCAATTGTCTACACCTGGGATATGAACCGCAGAGATTAGACAGGAGCTGGATTCCGCCCAATCCAAAATTCGAGATACTTCTTTCATAGCCAGAGGACTGTGAGTCCCTCCTTGATGATTGATGTATGCCACAGTTGTGACATTGTCTGTCTGAAAACAAATGAACGATTCTCTCTTCAGAAGAGGCCAAAACTGAAGAGCTCTGAAAACTGCACGGAGTTCCAAGATATTGATCGGTAATCTCACCTCCTGAGATTCCCAAACTCCTTGTGCCGTCAGAGATCCCCACACAGCTCCCCAACCTGTGAGACTTGCATCTGTTGAAATTACAGTCCAGGTCGGAAGAACAAAAGAAGCCCCCTGAATTAAACGATGGTGATCTGTCCACCACGTTAGAGAGTGCCGAACAATCGGTTTTAAAGATATTAATTGATATATCTTCGTGTAATCCCTGCACCATTGGTTCAGCATACAGAGCTGAAGAGGTCGCATGTGAAAACGAGCAAAGGGGATCGCGTCCGATGCAGCAGTCATAAGACCTAGAATTTCCATGCATAAGGCTACCGAAGGGAATGATTGAGACTGAAGGTTTCGACAGGCTGTAATCAATTTTAGACGTCTCTTGTCTGTTAAAGACAAAGTCATGGACACTGAATCTATCTGGAAACCCAGAAAGGTTACCCTTGTTTGAGGAATCAAAGAACTTTTTGGTAAATTGATCCTCCAACCATGATCTTGAAGAAACAACACAAGTCGATTCGTATGAGACTCTGCTAAATGTAAAGACGGAGCAAGTACCAAGATATCGTCCAAATAAGGAAATACCACAATACCCTGTTCTCTGATTACAGACAGAAGGGCACCGAGAATCTTTGTGAAAATTCTTGGAGCTGTAGCAAGGCCAAACGGTAGAGCCACAAATTGGTAATGCTTGTCTAGAAAAGAGAATCTCAGGAATATGCAGATATGCATCCTGTAAATCTATTGTGGACATATAATTCCCTTGCTGAACAAAAGGCAATATAGTCCTTACAGTTACCATCTTGAACGTTGGTATCCTTACATAACGATTCAATAATTTTAGATCCAGAACTGGTCTGAAGGAATTCTCCTTCTTTGGTACAATGAAGAGATTTGAATAAAACCCCATCCCCTGTTCCGGAACTGGAACTGGCATAATTACTCCAGCCAACTCTAGATCTGAAACACAATTCAGAAATGCTTGAGCTTTCACTGGATTTACTGGGACATGGGAAAGAAAAAATCTCTTTGCAGGAGGTCTCATCTTGAAACCAATTCTGTACCCTTCTGAAACAATGTTCTGAATCCAAAGATTGTGAACAGAATTGATCCAAATTTCTTTGAAAAAACGTAACCTGCCCCCTACCAGCTGAACTGGAATGAGGGCCGTACCTTCATGTGAACTTAGAAGCAGGCTTTGCCTTTCTAGCAGGCTTGGATTTATTCCAGACTGGAGATGGTTTCCAAACTGAAACTGCTCCTGAGGACGAAGGATCAGGCTTTTGTTCTTTGTTGAAACGAAAGGAACGAAAACGATTGTTAGCCCTGTTTTTACCTTTAGACTTTTTATCCTGTGGTAAAAAAGTTCCTTTCCCACCAGTAACAGTTGAAATAATAGAATCCAACTGAGAACCAAATAATTTGTTTCCCTGGAAAGAAATGGAAAGTAGAGTTGATTTAGAAGCCATATCAGCATTCCAAGTCTTAAGCCATAAAGCTCTTCTGGCTAAGATAGCCAGAGACATAAATCTAACATCAACTCTAATAATATCAAAAATGGCATCACAGATGAAATTATTAGCATGCTGGAGAAGAATAATAATATCATGAGAATCACGATTTGTTACTTGTTGCGCTAGAGTTTCCAACCAAAAAGTTGAAGCTGCAGCAACATCAGCCAATGATATAGCAGGTCTAAGAAGATTACCTGAACATAGATAAGCTTTTCTTAGAAAAGATTCAATTTTTCTATCTAAAGGATCCTTAAACGAGGTACCATCTGATGTAGGAATGGTAGTACGTTTAGCAAGGGTAGAAATAGCCCCATCAACTTTAGGGATTTTGTCCCAAAATTCTAACCTGTCAGGCGGAACAGGATATAATTGCTTAAAACGTTTAGAAGGAGTAAATGAATTACCCAATCTATCCCATTCCTTAGCAATTACTGCAGAAATAGCATTAGGAACAGGAAAGACTTCTGGAATAACCGCAGGAGCTTTAAAAACCTTATCCAAACGTATAGAATTAGTATCAAGAGGACTAGAATCCTCTATTTCTAAAGCAATTAGTACTTCTTTAAGTAAAGAGCGAATAAATTCCATCTTAAATAAATATGAAGATTTATCAGCATCAATCTCTGAGACAGAATCCTCTGAACCAGAAGAGTCCAAAGAATCAAAATGATGGTGTTCATTTAAAAATTCATCTGTAGAGAGAGAAGATTTAAAAGACTTTTTACGTTTACTAGAAGGAGAAATAACAGACAAAGCCTTCTTTATGGATTCAGAAACAAAATCTCTTATGTTATCAGGAACATTCTGCACCTTAGATGTTGAGGGAACTGCAACAGGCAATGGTACATCACTAAAGGAAATATTATCTGCATTAACAAGTTTGTCATGACATTTAATACAAACAACAGCTGGAGGAATAGCTACCAAAAGTTTACAGCAGATACACTTAGCTTTGGTAGATCCAGCAGGCAGAGGTTTTCCTGTAGTATCTTCTGGCTCAGATGCAACGTGAGACATCTTGCAATATGTAAGAGAAAAAACAACATATAAAGCAAAATAGATCAAATTCCTTATAAGACAGTTTCAGGAATGGGAAAAAAATGCCAAACATCAAGCTTCTAGCAACCAGAAGCAAATGAAAAATGAGACTGAAATAATGTGGAGACAAAAGCGACGCCTATATTTTTTGGCGCCAAATAAGACGCCCACATTATTTGGCGCCTAAATGCTTTTGGCGCCAAAAATGACGCCACATCCGGAACGCCGACATTTTTGGCGCAAAATAACGTCAAAAATGACGCAACTTCCGGCGACACGTATGACGCCGGAAACGGAAATGAATTTTTGCGCCAAAAAAGTCCGCGCCAAGAATGACGCAATAAAATGAAGCATTTTCAGCCCCCGCGAGCCTAACAGCCCACAGGGAAAAAAGTCAAATTTTTGAGGTAAGAAAAAATATGATAATTAAAGCATAATCCCAAATATGAAACTGACTGTCTGGAAATAAGGAAAGTTGAACATTCTGAGTCAAGGCAAATAAATGTTTGAATACATATATTTAGAACTTTATAAATAAAGTGCCCAACCATAGCTTAGAGTGTCACAGAAAATAAGACTTACTTACCCCAGGACACTCATCTACATGTTTGTAGAAAGCCAAACCAGTACTGAAACGAGAATCAGTAGAGGAAATGGTAAATAACAGAATTTATGTTTACCTGATAAATTTCTTTCTCCAACGGTGTGTCCGGTCCACGGCGTCATCCTTACTTGTGGGATATTCTCCTCCCCAACAGGAAATGGCAAAGAGCCCAGCAAAGCTGGTCACATGATCCCTCCTAGGCTCCGCCTACCCCAGTCATTCGACCGACGTTAAGGAGGAATATTAGCATAGGAGAAACCATATGGTACCGTGGTGACTGTAGTTAAAGAAAATAAATTATCAGACCTGATTAAAAAACCAGGGCGGGCCGTGGACCGGACACACCGTTGGAGAAAGAAATTTATCAGGTAAACATAAATTCTGTTTTCTCCAACATAGGTGTGTCCGGTCCACGGCGTCATCCTTACTTGTGGGAACCAATACCAAAGCTTTAGGACACGGATGAAGGGAGGGAGCAAATCAGGTCACCTAAATGGAAGGCACCACGGCTTGCAAAACCTTTCTCCCAAAAATAGCCTCAGAAGAAGCAAAAGTATCAAACTTGTAAAATTTGGTAAAAGTGTGCAGTGAAGACCAAGTCGCTGCCCTACATATCTGATCAACAGAAGCCTCGTTCTTGAAGGCCCATGTGGAAGCCACAGCCCTAGTGGAATGAGCTGTGATTCTTTCGGGAGGCTGCCGTCCGGCAGTCTCGTAAGCCAATCTGATGATGCTTTTAATCCAAAAAGAGAGAGAGGTAGAAGTTGCTTTTTGACCTCTCCTTTTACCTGAATAAACAACAAACAAGGAAGATGTTTGTCTAAAATCCTTTGTAGCATCTAAATAGAATTTTAGAGCGCGAACAACATCCAAATTGTGCAACAAACGTTCCTTCTTTGAAACTGGTTTCGGACACAGAGAAGGCACGATAATCTCCTGGTTAATGTTTTTGTTAGAAACAACTTTCGGAAGAAAACCAGGTTTAGTACGTAAAACCACCTTATCTGCATGGAACACCAGATAAGGAGGGGAACACTGCAGAGCAGATAATTCTGAAACTCTTCTAGCAGACGAAATTGCAACTAAAAATAAAACTTTCCAAGATAATAACTTAATATCAACGGAATGTAAGGGTTCAAACGGAACCCCCTGAAGAACTGAAAGAACTAAATTGAGACTCCAAGGAGGAGTCAAAGGTTTGTAAACAGGCTTAATTCTAACCAAAGCCTGAACAAAGGCTTGAACATCTGGCACAGCTGCCAGCTTTTTGTGAAGTAACACCGACAAGGCAGAAATCTGTCCCTTCAGGGAACTTGCCGATAATCCTTTTTCCAATCCTTCTTGAAGGAAGGATAGAATCCTAGGAATCTTAACCTTGTCCCAAGGGAATCCTTTAGATTCACACCAACAGATATATTTTTTCCAAATTTTGTGGTAAATCTTTCTAGTTACAGGCTTTCTGGCCTGAACAAGAGTATCGATAACAGAATCTGAGAAACCTCGCTTTGATAAAATCAAGCGTTCAATCTCCAGGCAGTCAGCTGGAGTGAAACCAGATTCGGATGTTCGAACGGACCCTGAACAAGAAGGTCTCGTCTCAAAGGTAGCTTCCAAGGTGGAGCCGATGACATATTCACCAGATCTGCATACCAAGTCCTGCGTGGCCACGCAGGAGCTATCAAGATCACCGACGCCCTCTCCTGATTGATCCTGGCTACCAGCCTGGGAATGAGAGGAAACGGCGGAAACACATAAGCTAGTTTGAAGGTCCAAGGTGCTACTAGTGCATCCACTAGAGCCGCCTTGGGATCCCTGGATCTGGACCCGTAACAGGGAACTTTGAAGTTCTGACGAGAGGCCATCAGATCCATGTCTGGAATGCCCCACAGCTGAGTGACTAGGGCAAAGATTTCCGGATGGAGTTCCCACTCCCCCGGATGCAATGTCTGACGACTCAGAAAATCCGCTTCCCAATTTTCCACTCCCGGGATGTGGATAGCAGACAGGTGGCAGGAGTGAGACTCCGCCCATAGAATAATCTTGGTCACTTCCTCCATCGCTAGGGAACTCCTTGTTCCCCCCTGATGGTTGATGTACGCAACAGTCGTCATGTTGTCTGATTGAAATCGTATGAACTTGGTCCTTGCTAGCTGAGGCCAAGCCTTGAGAGCATTGAATATCGCTCTCAGTTCCAGAATATTTATCGGTAGAAGAGATTCTTCCCGAGACCAAAGACCCTGAGCTTTCAGGGATCCCCAGACCGCGCCCCAGCCCGTCAGACTGGCGTCGGTCGTGACAATGACCCACTCTGGTCTGCGGAATGTCATCCCTTGTGACAGGTTGTCCAGGGACAGCCACCAACGGAGTGAGTCTCTGGTCCTCTGATTTACTTGTATCTTTGGAGACAAGTCTGTATAGTCCCCATTCCACTGACTGAGCATGCACAGTTGTAATGGTCTTAGATGAATGCGCGCAAAAGGAACTATGTCCATTGCCGCTACCATCAACCCGATCACTTCCATGCACTGAGCTACGGAAGGAAGAGGAACGGAATGAAGAATCCGACAAGAGTCCAGAAGCTTTGTTATTCTGGCCTCTGTTAGAAAAATCCTCATTTCTGAGGAATCTATAATTGTTCCCAAGAAGGGAACCCTTGTTGACGGGGATAGAGAACTCTTTTCCACGTTCACTTTCCAGCCGTGAGATCTGAGAAAGGCCAGGACGATGTCCGTGTGAGCCTTTGCTCGAGGGAGGGACGACGCTTGAATCAGAATGTCGTCCAGGTAAGGTACTACTGCAATGCCCCTTGGTCTTAGCACCGCTAGAAGGGACCCTAGTACCTTTGTGAAAATCCTTGGAGCAGTGGCTAATCCGAAAGGAAGCGCCACGAACTGGTAATGTTTGTCCAGGAATGCAAACCTTAGGAACCGATGATGTTCCTTGTGGATAGGAATATGTAGATACGCATCCTTTAAATCCACCGTGGTCATGAATTGACCTTCCTGGATGGAAGGAAGGATAGTTCGAATGGTTTCCATCTTGAACGATGGGACCTTGAGAAATTTGTTTAAGATCTTGAGATCTAGGATTGGTCTGAACGTTCCCTCTTTTTTGAGAACTATGAACAGATTGGAGTAGAACCCCATCCCTTGTTCTCTTAATGGAACAGGATGAATCACTCCCATTTTTAACAGGTCTTCTACACAATGTAAGAACGCCTGTCTTTTTATGTGGTCTGAAGACAACTGAGACCTGTGGAACCTCCCCCTTGGGGGAAGTCCCTTGAATTCCAGAAGATAACCCTGGGAGACTATTTCTAGCGCCCAAGGATCCAGAACATCTCTTGCCCAAGCCTGAGCGAAGAGAGAGAGTCTGCCCCCCACCAGATCCGGTCCCGGATCGGGGGCCAATATTTCATGCTGTCTTGGTAGCAGTGGCAGGTTTCTTGGCCTGCTTTCCCTTGTTCCAGCCTTGCATTGGTCTCCAAGCTGGCTTGGCCTGAGAAGTATTACCCTCTTGCTTAGAGGACGTAGCACCTTGGGCTGGTCCGTTTTTACGAAAGGGACGAAAATTAGGTCTATTTTTTGCCTTGAAAGGCCGATCCTGAGGAAGGGCGTGGCCCTTACCCCCAGTGATATCAGAGATAATCTCTTTCAAGTCAGGACCAAACAGCGTTTTCCCCTTAAAAGGAATGTTTAGTAGCTTGTTCTTGGAAGACGCATCAGCCGACCAAGATTTCAACCAAAGCGCTCTGCGCGCCACAATAGCAAACCCAGAATTCTTAGCCGCTAACTTAGCCAATTGCAAAGAGGCGTCTAGAGTGAAAGAATTAGCCAATTTGAGAGCATTGATTCTGTCCATAATCTCCTCATAAGGAGGAGAGTCACTATCGAGCACCTTAATCAGTTCATCAAACCAGAAATATGCGGCTGTAGTGACAGGGACAATGCATGAAATGGGTTGTAGAAGGTAACCCTGCTGAACAAACATCTTTTTAAGCAAACCTTCTAATTTTTTATCCATAGGATCTTTGAAAGCACAACTATCCTCTATGGGAATAGTGGTGCGTTTGTTTAAAGTAGAAACCGCTCCCTCGACCTTGGGGACTGACTGCCATAAGTCCTTTCTGGGGTCGACCATAGGAAACAATTTTTTAAATATGGGGGGAGGGACGAAAGGAATACCGGGCCTTTCCCATTCTTTATTAACAATGTCCGCCACCCGCTTGGGTATAGGAAAAGCTTCTGGGAGCCCCGGCACCTCTAGGAACTTGTCCATTTTACATAGTTTCTCTGGGATGACCAAATTTTCACAATCATCCAGAGTGGATAATACCTCCTTAAGCAAAATGCGGAGATGTTCCAATTTAAATTTAAATGTAATCACATCAGATTCAGCCTGCTGAGAAATGTTCCCTAAATCAGTAATTTCTCCCTCAGACAAAACCTCCCTGGCCCCCTCAGATTGGGTTAGGGGCCCTTCAGAGATATTAATATCAGCGTCGTCATGCTCTTCAGTAACTAAAACAGAGCATCCACGCTTACGCTGACAAGGGTTCATTTTGGCTAAAATGTTTTTGACAGAATTATCCATTACAGCCGTTAATTGTTGCATAGTAAGGAGTATTGGCGCGCTAGATGTACTAGGGGCCTCCTGAGTGGGCAAGACTCGTGTAGACGAAGGAGGGAATGATGCAGTACCATGCTTACTCCCCTCACTTGAGGAATCATCTTGGGCATCATTGTCATTATCACATAAATCACATTTATTTAAATGAATAGGAATTCTGGCTTCCCCACATTCAGAACACAGTCTATCTGGTAGTTCAGACATGTTAAACAGGCATAAACTTGATAAGAAAGTACAAAAAACGTTTTGAAATAAAACCGTTACTGTCACTTTAAATTTTAAACTGAACACACTTTATTACTGCAATTGCGAAAAAACATGAAGGAATTGTTCAAAATTCACCAAACTTTCACCACAGTGTCTTAAAGCCTTGAAAATATTGCACACCAATTTTGGAAGCTTTAACCCTTAAAATAACGGAACCGGAGCCGTTTTAAGCTTTAACCCCTTTACAGTCCCTGGTATCTGCTTTGCTGAGACCCAACCAAACCCAAAGGGGAATACGATACCAAATGACGCCTTCAGAAGTCTTTTATAAGTATCAGAGCTCCTCTCACATGCGACTGCATGCCATGCCTCTCAAAAACAAGTGCGCAACACCGGCGCGAAAATGAGACTCTGCCTATGCTTTGGGAAAGCCCCTAAAGAATAAGGTGTCTAAAACATTTATTCTGGGTATTTTGATATAATAATATCGGCAGGCACTGATTCCTCAAGGCTAAATAAGTGTTAATATCAATCGATTTAGCCCAAAAAAAGTCTACAGTCTAAATAAGCCCTTATGAAGCCCTTATTTACAATCGTAATAAACATGGCTTACCGGATCCCATAGGGAAAATGACAGCTTCCAGCATTACATCGTCTTGTTAGAATGTGTCATACCTCAAGCAGCAAAGGACTGCAAACTGTTCCCCCAACTGAAGTTAATTGCTCTCAACAGTCCTGTGTGGAACAGCCATGGATTTTAGTTACGGTTGCTAAAATCATTTTCCTCATACAAACAGAATTCTTCATCTCTTTTCTGTTTCTGAGTAAATAGTACGTACCAGCACTATTTGAAAATAACAAACTCTTGATTGAATAATGAAAAACTACAGTTAAACACTAAAAAACTCTAAGCCATCTCCGTGGAGATGTTGCCTGTACAACGGCAAAGAGAATGACTGGGGTAGGCGGAGCCTAGGAGGGATCATGTGACCAGCTTTGCTGGGCTCTTTGCCATTTCCTGTTGGGGAGGAGAATATCCCACAAGTAAGGATGACGCCGTGGACCGGACACACCTATGTTGGAGAAATAAGAGTATATCGTCGATCTGAAAAGGGAGGTAAGAGATGAATCTCTACGACCGATAACAGAGAACCTTATGAAATAGACCCCGTAGAAGGAGATCACTGCATTCAATAGGCAATACTCTCCTCACATCCCTCTGACATTCACTGCACGCTGAGAGGAAAACCGGGCTCCAACTTGCTGCGGAGCGCATATCAACGTAGAATCTAGCACAAACTTACTTCACCACCTCCATCGGAGGCAAAGTTTGTAAAACTGATTTGTGGGTGTGGTGAGGGGTGTATTTATAGGCATTTTAAGGTTTGGGAAACTTTGCCCCTCCTGGTAGGAATGTATATCCCATACGTCACTAGCTCATGGACTCTTGTTAATTACATGAAAGAAACATACTTACCAAAAGACACCAATCCACATATAGCAAATAGTCAAACCAGTACTGAAACAGTTATCAGTAGAGGTAATGGTATATGAGAGTATATCGTCGATCTGAAAAGGTAGGAGATGAATCTCTACGACCGATACCAGAGAACCTATGGAAAAGACCACCGCTAGGAAAATCATTGCATTCAATAGGTGATACTCTCCACGTCCCTCTGACATTTGCTGTACTCAGAGGAATCGGGCTTCAAAATGCTGAGTAGCGCATGTCAACGTAGAAATCTTAGCACAAACTTACTTCACCACCTCCATAGGAGGCAAAGTTTGTAAAACTGAATTGTAGGTGTGGCGAGGGGTGTATTTATAGGCATTTTGAGGTTTGGGAAACTTTGCCCCTCCTGGTAGGATTGTATATCCCATACGTCACTAGCTCATGGACTCTTGCCAATTACATGAAAGAAATAAAAAATAAATTCACTTTATTGGTACTGTCACTTTAAGAATCAACAAGGGGGGGCGGAGCCGACTGCCGTGCTGAGCGGACGCAACTAGAAGGAGCTCCTGTGAGAAATACCGATTAATTAAGATAATCGACATATATTTTAGCTCATAAGGTGATCTTAAGGGACCCCTAACACCCTTACTCCTACATCAGCACTTAAGTGAAAGTTTCCTGCCTAAACGGAGGACAGCCGTTTACAATTTGAGCACTAGATTGGAGGTGCACGACGGAGAACATCTGAGCGCTAAGTACAGCAGCATCGGTCCACGCAAGTAACACCGCTTGCAGAGTAAATCAATCTGGGATGTATTAACCTGCTCCGGAGGGTCGGGGATCCGCTCCGGAGCCTTGCAGGACTGATCTCAACACCAGCTGTGGGAACCACTAAGGAGGCCTAGCGCCAGTGCAGACCGGAAGGTTAAAGTAAGTGACAACCGGACAATTACGAACCAATAGCCCCATATACTCGGACATAACCACCTACATATACAACTTGGGCTAGTGACTGATCCGCAACTGCAAAGGTTAATAGACTTTGGAGACTCAGTGTGCAGAACCTATTTTGGCGCGCGCCGCCATTTTTCATAAGCGCCACAGCTACACAGTGCAGCTTGCCATCTGGCCCGGGCCCACCCAAAACCCTAGTCGCTTTAACAGAAGAGACAGGTGAAGAGGGGCCTTGCTTATTTTTACTGAAATAAACAAACACAACCTAGATCTGAAACGCTAGTACTTACTTGCCATACAGTCTCGCTTCACT
Organism: Bombina bombina; assembly: GCF_027579735.1. Taxonomy (NCBI): domain Eukaryota; kingdom Metazoa; phylum Chordata; class Amphibia; order Anura; family Bombinatoridae; genus Bombina; species Bombina bombina. Next base: position 772,185,304 of record NC_069500.1, on the reverse strand, counting down.
CCCCAACTCCGCTGCCCACGTGGAGCCTGTACTACCTAGGATTTGTTCTCTGGCAGTAAAGAGAGTCCTGGCACTCAACTTGGGCCCATTCGACCACCTGAGAGACCCTGCATATTGATAGACTTGTGACTACTAACCCCCAGACATACAATTAGGCCAATATAGCACACTGTGCTGCCCGCAGAGTGCTACAAGCTGCAGACACCGGGAGCAAACATAATTATAAATCTACTATTACTACTGAGAGGCCCTTCGCTGTAATCTGCCTGAAAGATTAGCACTTGGGATTGAGTGTTTAGCCCAGACATCAGCATAGGGCTGTAGACACCTGCAACAGGCCCCGCACAGGCTTGCACCATAACACACCCTGTTAATACCATTTGTAAAGACAAAGAAGTTTCACCAGCTAATCAATTTGACATAGACTTTAAACGAGGGACACAGTTAAAATCCATCACCTGCAGGAGACAAGATATCCGGCCCCAAGCCCTTAAGAATAAACTGCCCTCATTTGAATGCTTCTTTCTATCTGTGGGGAACAGCCTTTGACAGCATGTAGTTAGACCCTAAGTGTCTATAATCCCACCGGCCAATGTACCCCCATTAACATAACATAAGTGAAATATACATCTCCATATAAAATAAGGCACCAGATATAAAGTCTCCCAGTTTGGGCTGCCCCCTCCAGAGAGTGCTCTCTTCATTTGGAGGAAACAGAATATAACAACATGTAATTGAACATTAGCTGTCCGTGGCCCCGCCGCCAAATGGGTTCATAATAGCATATGTAAAATAAAGGAGCAAGCTCTCAACAGTAGCTCACTTATATCACTTGATAGTCTTACATCCCCTTGTTGCGAGATGTCGCAAGCCCAGAAAAGGAGACAAAAGACCCAGGCTACACCAAAAAGAACTGTGGTAGATCACTTCCAACACCGCTCTAATATGGCCCAGGTGAGATCGGAGGATGAATATTCAGACACAGGGAGTGCCTCAGATACCCAGACCGGCTCCACCTTAAAGCAAAAGGCCTCACAGGCCCTGAAGATATCTAATAGTACTGACAACAATATGATAGAAACCATTCAGTCCCTGTTAACCTCACATCATGATTCCTTGACTAAGAGATTCGATCGATCGCATGCCGACCTGAAGAGAGATATCGGTCTCATAGGAGAGAGAACTGATGCGCTGGAGTGCAAACAAGAGGACTTGGCAATAGATCATACCAACCTTCTCAGCTACTCCCAATCCCTGGCCATCCAGATTACTGATTTGGAATTGAAGCTGGCAGACCTAGAGGATAGGTTGCGCCGCAACAATATACGCATCAAAGGTGTGCCAGAATCAGTTCTACCACAGGACCTTGAGAAATACCTGCATGGCCTATTTGAAGCTATACTGGGGGCAGAGACAGGAGATGAGAATCTCATAGACAGAGCACACAGAGCCCTTAGGGCACGTACAGCAGATGGTGGTCAACCAAGAGATGTGATAGCGAGGCTTCACTACTATACCTACAGAGAAAAAATTGTCAGAGCTTTAGCCAGAAACAAACTACTGCCTGAAGAATATGCAGGTTTGCAAATTTACCCAGATCTCTCTACCCACACGCTACAGATCTGCAGACACTTCCAGCCTTACACCAAGATACTAAGAGAGAGAGATCTGAAATACAGATGGGGGTTCCCAGTAAGGCTCTTTATCACCAAGGACAGTCACCAATACATGGCCTCTACCCCCCAACAGGCACGTGAGTTACTGCAAAAGTGGAACTTGCTCCCTCCGGATAGAGCAGATCGAGCCCCCGACATGGAAATAAGCAATGGACTGAGGGCATCAGCCCCGCCATGGAAGCCACTGCCACAAAGACCTTCTGGTACCTCTGGAACATCTAATGGAGCCTTTAAGAAGTGCAGAGATTCTACTGATCCGCAACAGGATGCAGACAAATAGAGAGCTTGTCTGCCTTTTTTCTTTCCCCTTTTGTTCTATTTGTATTACTTGCTTTGTTCTTTCTATTTGCTGGACCCTCTGAAAGCAGAAGATGACCTCCCATAGGAGGGAATGCTCTACAATGCTTAAGGACTGTCATGCTGACTAAGCAGGATGAAGATGGGTGAGATCTAAGCAATTATGTATTTTAGTTTGTTTGCTTGTTTACCCAGATGATGGACATTTGCCTTAATTCTTAAACATTTCTGTTTTCTTGCTTTACCTACACTTTAACAATTGTTTTACTGTATTGAGTAATTGATCAGATACATATCAGCAGTTTATTACGCAGTTCTATATATTTAGACAACTGAGCACCCATAAGTTTATTTATACTACTCCCTTACATTGAGAGTATAGAGGCGTCTAACTTAACCTAACTTAAATGCGGCCATCTCACCAGGTTAATAACCTGACCTTGCCGATACTCCTAGCTGTAAGTTACTAACCCCTAAGACACATAGATCCACAGTAAGTGCCCTGAAAGATCTGGGATAATTTTATGTCCTGTAGTGGTCCATCCCCGTTAGACATAAACCACTGCCTCAAGTAATGACTACATCAATTAATGACCCAGCTATCTATTTTATAGAGGACCCTGAGATATAACCCTAACCCCCCCCTCAGCTAGTTCAGCTACGATAAGACACTGATCAGGCTCCTAACGAGAACAGGAGTATATAGTGAATAAGAGCACTATACAAGGTACAGGAAGTTAAGTAATATCTAGAAAAGGTAAGGAAACCAATATGCCGCCAACCATCTTATGAAGTATCGCCTAGTTTTATTTATGATCCCTCCTATTGATATTGATGTTGAAGTTAATGTTTACATTGTAAGAGATACAGCATTGAATGTTTTATATCATACGAAGTACATATGCAATCTATATGCTTTTTCACTCCACAGACTTATAGCCCGTTTTTTAAGTCGGCGGGGCCAGGGACCCCTCTCCGCTTAGCTCCCCCCCACTACATTAGTTGTGCCCCACTGGTAAAGACCGGTCGGTGCACTCATTGCGAAAGTGTACACTTATCACTTTTATCCAGTCATAGTGATTTCCTTTTATACTACCTCTTAGTTAATATATATAACGTTTTCCTAACCCCCACAGCATCGAGCTGACTTGTCACACTTATCTGCTAGACTGATTTTTTACCCCAAATAACCCGGGGATCCCCCCTCCACACCCAAAATGACCCCGATACGTATAGCTACATTAAATGCGCAAGGCTTAAACTCCCCCACTAAGAGGAAATTGCTACAGCGCTATCTCCTAACACATAAAATACATATCATGTTCCTACAAGAGACACATTGGATGGGGGAGCCCCGACTCTCTGGAATCTCCCGATACTTCCCAATATGCGAAACTGCCTCCAACCCTGAGGGCAAGACTAAAGGAGTTGCCCTCTTGATTAGTAGAGACTTGCCCTATACCATGGAGTACATTGAAAGAGATAGCGAGGGTAGGTACCTGATACTTATCTGTACACTTAATAACACACTGTTCACACTAATTTCATTATATGCACCTAACTCCAAACAAGTCCCCTTCCTCCGCAAACTATTAGCACACGTAGAACAGATCAAAAGAGGGCACCTAATCATTGGGGGAGATTTCAATATGGTCTGGGACCCAGCCAAAGACAAGAAATCCACCATCACGACACACTCTGACAGGAACATCTCCTCTACCTCCAACGCTTTCCGGAAACTCATATACCAACACAACCTCTATGACGCTTGGAGATGCTTAGCACCTTCCGAGAAAGACTTTACACACTACTCAAAAGCCCACAATTCATACTCCAGACTTGATCATATATTCTGTGACTCGTGGTCTCTAGACCAACTTACCAACCCTTCCATCAGACCGTGTACGTGGTCAGACCATGACATGGTCTGTTTAGATTTCACTCGGCTATAAGCCCTGACTAATAGGCCGCCATGGCGGCTTCCTGAGCAATGGCTCTCTGATATAGAACTTCCAGCACTCCAGAAGGTTGTGAAGGAGTTTCTATCACACAACGACACAGGAACCACAGATATTGACATGGTTTGGGCCGCTCTTAAAGCATTCCTGCGGGGTCACTTTATTAAGAAAATGGCCCGACTGCGCAAAGAGAATAGCCAGCCATTAGCAAAATTATATGGAGATCTACGCGCTCTTGAGCAGACAAACAAAGCGAGCCCTAGTGTTCAGGTCGCCAGCCAAATTGGACTTATTAGGGAAGAAATCTCCAAGAGAGATCTAACCCGGGTCCAGGAAAATTTACGTAATCTCAAACAATTGTATTATCACAAAGGCAATAGAGCAGACAAACTTCTAGCCAACAAACTGCGCACGCGCACATTGCAGAAAAGGATACCTCACATAGCGACTTGCAATGGTATGGTACATTCTCCTAAAGAAATAGGCGCTGCGTTTGCTAGCTATTACTCTTCCCTATACAATCTTGCACAATCTGAAGCAGCTGGCAGTCCTGGCCATGGCGACATTCCCAAATTCTTAGAAACCCTGCCTATACCCACACTAACTGAGAAATCTAGAACCGAATTACAGCGACAGTTCACATTAGAAGAGGTTAAAGTAGCCATAGAGGACCTCGCACCCCACAAGGCTCCTGGGCCAGATGGGTTTACGACAAAGTTCTATCGAACACTTAGCCCGATCATAACACCAATTCTGCTCCGACTATTCCATAAAGCAGCAACCACAGGCGCCTTCCTAGCAGAATTCTTAGAAGCAAACATTACTACAATTCATAAGGAGGGTAAAGACCCACTATTATGCTCTAGCTACAGACCCATCTCACTCATTAATGTAGATGCAAAAATCTACGCTAAAATATTAGCTAATAGACTAGGGAAGCACCTACAGACAATCATACACCTAGATCAGGTGGGCTTTATACAAGGAAGACAGGGTTCTGATAATACTCGGCGCCTCTTAAATATTTTCTCAGAGGCTGCAGATATGGGACTTCCAGTACTCACCCTGTCATTTGATGCCGAAAAGGCCTTCGACAGGGTGAGATGGGACTACCTGTTTCAAACTCTATCAGCATTTGGAATACCAGATTCCTTCATCACAGCGACCAAGGCGCTGTACTCGGCCCCCACTGCAGCCGTTAGAGGGTTAGGATTCTGCTCTCCCAAGATCACGATCAGTAACGGAACTAGACAGGGATGCCCCCTCTCCCCACTGCTGTTTGTCTTAGCTATTGAGCCCCTGGCGATCGCAATTAGGGAATCAACACAGATTCATGGCGTGCAGATGCATGATACCCCCCAAAAGCTTGCGCTATTTGCCGACGATCTTACGGTTTTCCTTTCCGACCCAACTGACTCTATCCCCCCATTAATGGCACTTTTCACGCACTTCGGTGAAATCTCATATTATAAACTTAATGTGACCAAGACGGAGGCCTATTCCATTAATATCCCGCAGCATGAACGGGAAGAGATCCAACTTGCCTACTCTTTCAAGTGGTCCTGCAAAACAGTTCGCCACCTAGGAGTCTTTCTCTCCCATAAAAAGTCAGTGGTAATCAAGGAAAACTTTGAAAAACTACTGACAGCCGCCACATCGGAGCTTCACTCTAAAAGATATAGTGAAATATCCTGGATGGGTAGAATAGCGGCTCTTAAAATGATGATCTTACCAAAGATCACTTACCTGTTCCGCTGCATTCCGATGCCAGTCCCATACACATTGCTTAGAAAGTTTCAGACCCTCTTTAATTCATACACTTGGCAAGATAAAAGACCCAGAGTAGCTGCTCACATCCTGCAGATGCCGATAGAGAAAGGAGGCCTTGGTCTCCCTAGCATTCGGAAGTACTATGAAGCGGCAATGCTAACTCATGCTTCAGCATGGGGTAAAGATCTCCCCCCAACGAGGTGGAGAGATTTAGAGCAGGCCTCACTACCAGCTTACATCTATCTCGAAGATCTGCTTTGGCTACCCCCACACTGGCAAACCAAAGTCCATGTCGCTAATAATATAGTGAAAGGGTGCCAAGAAGCTTGGTACAAACTACGCCATAACAAATTGGTGTCCCCGCACCCCTCACCAATACACCCAATAAGGGCCCTCTTGGTGGGACTACTCAATACACATCCTAGCACATGGGCTACTACGGGTATAAACACAGTGAGCGACTTTTACTGCAACAGACAATTAAGAACACATAGAGATATGCTGAACCACCCTACGCTAACTCCCAAACACCAATTCGACTTACTGAGACTCCGTACATTATTGAAATCCTGGGGCTTCTTAGGCGAATCATTGAGAGATTTGACTATCTGGGAGACAAGATGGACAACCAATACCCAACAACATAAACCCCTCACAGTACACTATCACTGTCTGATTGAGGAAGAGACTATTCCAAAAACAATTCATATGACCACATGGGAGAGAGATCTACAGGCCACATTCCCACCAGATGCCTGGGGCAAGGCCATTAGCTTAACGAAAAAAACAACCCATTGTGTCACACTCTATGAGTTATACTTCAAAATAATCACCAGATGGCACTTAGTACCCACAAAACTACAGAGACTCTTTCCCGACCACTCACAACAATGCTGGAGGGAGTGCGGAGAGCCGGGGTCCCCCATCCACGTTTGGTGGACCTGTCCTAAACTGACGACCTATTGGCAGAAAATCTGCACAGATTTAGAGCGAACGCCAACACTAAGCCCGGACCTGGTCATACTACACCTAGGTATAGACAAGCTCCCCAAACTCAAACAAAAGCTTTTGGTATATATCCTCCTCTCTGCTAAATTGCTAATAGCTAGGAACTGGAAAAAGAGCCAACCCCCCAGAATACAGAGTGTAATTGAGGGAGTGAACTATATCAAAAATATGGAAAACTATGTAGCCAGGGAACAAGGGCAGCTGCACAACTACTGCCTGATTTGGGAACCGTGGGAAACCATGCTGACTCGCCTCGCCCCCACTTGAACACTTAGAAATAGGAAGATAAATAGGAGTACGCCTTTTCAAACTCCCTCAACCTCCAACCCCTACATATGCCCTTTCCCCCCCACACCTTCCCAGAACCCAAGACGGAAGCCCAATATTCCCACTAGCAGATAATGAGCGGAGAGGGGTCTGAGGACCCCTCCACACCTATAGGAAACTGTGATATAACATAACAGTTAAAACCACACTACTCAATTACTTCCATTGACTGGATTTTTTTTTTGTTTTAAGATTAACACCTTTGTAGAATGATGATATACGATGGTATTCTCATGAAAGCCTACTATATATGTACAAAAGGTGACCTCTGTAAAAACGAGGACTCCCTTGCAGGGAGAAACTTACACTATCATTGATATTCTGCAGTTATTGAACCTTGCATGTGTAAATGTACTTTTTATGCTTTACGGATTATTGATGTTATATATACCTCTACTTGAGAAAAGTACTCTGTTAACAATATATCCTCAATAAAAAACGTTTTTACAAAAAAAAAAAAAAGAATCAACAAGGAAGTATAGTCTTCAACAGGTAATTAGCCCCAGCAGTACACACAAAAATTCTAAGGAGCAATTTGACAAAAAAATAAAACGGCTTGTAAAAACTAAATACTACCTCTACACCTCAGCTTTGAACTGAGGTGCCAACCTGCCCCCTCCGATAACCAAATGATCCCAGCAGCAAACGAGAACATCCAGATTTACAAGCCGGTGTCTCCACTCGCAACCAGCCACCGCCCAGATAATACAAAAAGCAGAATCGGAAGGTCACATGACCGGCAAAAATGAAGTTGCGCCACAGAAGAAAAGCCGGCAAAGGCAGACAAAGCCGTATTTGAGATAGATGCTAGCGTTTTTGTCATAAAAAAATGAGCCGTTAAATTTAAAAATGTAATACCTGAGCCACCAATGAAGGGTTAACTCGCTCCTGCACCTGAAGGAGATTAACCCCTTAATTCTCTTAACCCACATACAAATTAAGTGCCTGCCCGCTGCCTATAAATAATCCTCTATGAAGGATTTTAGTCCCAAAGTAAAGTGCAGAGAATCTCCTTAACCCCTTCAGTGCAAGTCACTTACCTGCACATCTAGCTGTCAGGCAGGACAGCTTACAAGGCATGAAAGTAAACCTACTCTGGCTTTCTATACTAGGGCAGCAAAATGTTAGGAAAACGAAGAAAGGCCCACCTCACAAGTTCCTAACTGCTTTAAAGCCACCGCTACCCTATTGAAGAGATTAACGTTGACTACGGCTAGCCCCAAAAAATCTTCAGACACCAAAACGTCACCTCCTCCATTGACCGAGGCAAAGAGAATGACTGGGGATTATGGGTAGGGGGTGAAACTTAACAGCTTTGCTATGGTGTTCTTTGCCTCCTCTTGCCAGCCAAGAATGATACTCCCATTAGTAATTGATGATGTTGTGAACTCTCCATATCTTAGGAAAACAAAATGTATGCTTACCTGATCAATTTCTTTCCGGATATGGCGAGTCCACAACTTCATCAATTACTAGTGGGAATCTCTCTCCTTGCCAGCAGGAGGCGGCAAAGAGCACCCAAAGAGAACACAAAGGTGTAAAAGTGCCTGAGGTTTAGTCAAAAATAACTTAATATAAGGGTGGGGTCGTGGACTCACCATATCCGGAAAGAAATGTATCAGGTAAGCATAAATTTTGTTTTCTTTCCTAAGATATGGTGAGTCCACGTCGTCATCAATTACTAGTGGGAACTAATACCCAAGCTAGAGGACACAGATGACTAGGGAGGGAGAACAAGACAGGCAGACCTAAACAGAAGGCACCACCGCTTGAAAAACCTCTCTCCCAAAAGAAGCCACAGCCGAAGCAAAAGTATGAAATTTGGAAAAAGTATATAGAGAGGACCAAGTTGCAGCCTTGCAAATCTGTTCCACAGAAGCTTCATTTTTTAAAAGCCCAAGAAGACAAAAAAGCCCTTGTGGAATGAGCCGTAATTCTCTCAGGAGGCTGCTGACCAGCAGTTTCAAAAGCAAAACGAATGATACTTCTTAACCAGAAAGAGAGAAGTGGCAGTAGCTTTCTGACCTTTACGCTTTCCAGAAAAACAAACAGGGCAGCAGACTGGCGAAAACTTAGACGCCTGAAGATATAATTAAAGCACGCACAACATCAAAGTTGTGCAATAAATGTTCCTTATGAGGAGGATTAGGACATAAAGAAGGAACAACAATTTCCCGATTAATATTTCTATCCTAAACCACTTTCGGAAGAAAACAAAACCTAGTACGAAGCACTGCCTTATCCGCATGGAAGATAAGGCGAATTGCACTGCAAAGCTGAGAGTTCCGAAACTCTCCTAGCAGAAGAGATAGCAGTAAGAAGCAAAACCTTCCAAGATAACTTAATATCTATGGAATGCATTGGCTCAAACAGAGCCTGCTGCAAAACTTTAAGAACAAGGTTAAGATTCCAAGGAGGAGCAACAGACAAACACAGGCCTGATCCTGACCAGGGCCTGACAAAAAGATGGAACGTCTGGCACATCCGCCAGACGCTTGTGCAACAAAATAGATCATGCAGAAATCTGACCCTTCAAAGTACTGGCTGACAAACCCTTCTCCAGACCATCCTGGAAAAAGACAAAATCCTAGGAATCCTGACCCTACTCCAATAGCCCTTGGATTCCCACCAATTCAGGTACTAAGCGTTCAATCTCCAAGCAGTCTGCTTCAGAGAAATGAGACTTGGATGAAGGAATGGACCATGAGTTAGAAGGTCCTTCCTCAGAGGCAACCTCCAAGGTGGAAGAGATGACATTCACTAGGTTTGCAAACCAGATCCTGCAAGGCCATGTAGGAGCTATTAGAATTACAGACGCTCATGTTTGATACGAGCCATGACTCGTGGAAGGAGCGCTAACGGAGGAAACAGGTATGCTAACCTGAAATCCCAAGGAACTGCAGAGCAACTATCAGGGCGGCCTGCAGATCTCTTGACCTTGAACCGTACCGTACCTTGGAAGTTTGACGTTCTGCCGAGAAGCCATCAGATCTAATTCCGGAAACCCCCCCCCCCATTTGAGGATTATCCTGGAAAATACCTCCAGATGGAGAGCCCACTCTCCGGGATGAAAAGTCTGTCTGCTCAGGAAATCCGCTTCCCAGTTGTCCACTTCTAGAATGTGGATGGCAGGATGGCAGACAGACAACAATTGTGAGCTTCTGCCCACTGAACAATCCGAGCCAACTCCTTCATGGCTAAGGAACTCAGAGTTCCTCCATGGTGGTTGATGTAAGCCACTGAGGTGAGGTCATCCGACTGGAATCTGATAAACTGGGCTAAAGACAATAGCATTGTAAATCGCTCTCAACGCAAAGATGTTTACAGGGAGAGCAGACTCTTCCTGATTCCATAGTCCCTGCACCCTTGAGTCCCAACAGGCTGGCGTCTGTGGTCACAATCACCCAGGAAGGTCTCCGGGAAGCATGTGCCCTGAGACAGATGTTCCTGAGAAAACCACCAAGGGAGAGAGTCTGTCGACTGATCTAGATCTATCCTGAGACAGATCCGAATGGTCTCCGTTCCATTGTCTGTGCATACTTAACTGCAGCACTCTCGAATGGAATCGAGCAAAGGGAATGATGTCCATGGAAGCGACCATCAGACCAATTACCTCCATACATTAAGCCACTGATGGCTGAACAGTAGACTGTAGAGAGAAGCAAGAGGAGAGAATTTTGGATTTTCTGACTTCAATCAGAAAAACTTTCATAGATAAGGAATCTATTATGGTCCCTGAGAAAACCACTCTTGTAACTGGAACAAGGGAACTCTTTCCCAGATTCCCTTTCTATCCGTGTGAACATAGAAAAGACAAGATGATCTCTGTATGAGAGTTTGGTTGTTGAAAAGATTGCACCTGAACAAAGATGTCGTCCAGATAGGGCGCTAGTGCAATTCCCTGAGACCTGATCACTGCCAAGAGAGTCCCCAGAACCTTTGAGAAAATTGTGGGAGCTGTGGCAAGGCCAAACGGAAGAGCCACAAACTGAAATTGTTTGTCCAGAAAGGCAAATCTCAGAAACTTGTGATGGTCCCTGTGGATGGGAACATGAAGATATGCATCCTTCAGGTCTATGGTCGTCTTGAATTGACCCTCTTGGACCAAAGAAAGAATGGAACAAATGGTTTACATTTTGAAGGATGGTATCCTGAGAAACTTGTTGAGACACTTCAGGTCTAGAATAGGATGAAGTGTTCCCTCTTTCTGGGAACCACAAACAGATTTTAATAGAATCCCAGACCCTGTTCCCTTACAGGAACTGGAACTATCACTCCCAGGGAAGATAGGTCCCGAACGCAATTCCAGAATGCCTTTTTGTGGTCTGCAGATAATCTTGAGAGGTGGAACCTGCCCCTGGGAGGAAAAGCTTTGAATTCTATTTTGTAACCCTGGGATACTATGTCCACAGCCCAGGGATATGGGACATTTTGTATCTATGCATAATAAAACAGAGTAAGTTTCCCCCCCACCTGATCCGATCCCGGATCGGGGGCAAACCCTTTATACTGATTTAGACTCAGCTGCAGGCTTCTTAGATTGCTTTCCCTTATTCCAAGACCGATTAGTTTCCAAGAAGACTTGGACTGTTCCTGCTTGGAAGAGGAAAAGGGGGATTTTCCCTTAAAGTTACGATAGGAACGAAAAACAGAATTTATGTTTACCTGATAAATTACTTTCTCCAACGGTGTGTCCGGTCCACGGCGTCATCCTTACTTGTGGGATATTCTCTTCCCCAACAGGAAATGGCAAAGAGCCCAGCAAAGCTGGTCACATGATCCCTCCTAGGCTCCGCCTACCCCAGTCATTCGACCGACGTAAAGGAGGAATATTTGCATAGGAGAAACCATATGATACCGTGGTGACTGTAGTTAAAGAAAATAAATTATCAGACCTGATTAAAAAACCAGGGCGGGCCGTGGACCGGACACACCGTTGGAGAAAGTAATTTATCAGGTAAACATAAATTCTGTTTTCTCCAACATAGGTGTGTCCGGTCCACGGCGTCATCCTTACTTGTGGGAACCAATACCAAAGCTTTAGGACACGGATGAAGGGAGGGAGCAAATCAGGTCACCTAAATGGAAGGCACCACGGTTTGCAAAACCTTTCTCCCAAAAATAGCCTCAGAAGAAGCAAAAGTATCAAACTTGTAAAATTTGGTAAAAGTGTGCAGTGAAGACCAAGTCGCTGCCCTACATATCTGATCAACAGAAGCCTCGTTCTTGAAGGCCCATGTGGAAGCCACAGCCCTAGTGGAATGAGCTGTGATTCTTTCAGGAGGCTGCCGTCCGGCAGTCTCATAAGCCAATCTGATGATGCTTTTAATCCAAAAAGAGAGAGAGGTAGAAGTTGCTTTTTGACCTCTCCTTTTACCAGAATAAACAACAAACAAGGAAGATGTTTGTCTAAAATCCTTTGTAGCATCTAAATAGAATTTTAGAGCGCGAACAACATCCAAATTGTGCAACAAACGTTCCTTCTTTGAAACTGGATTCGGACACAAAGAAGGCACGACTATCTCCTGGTTAATGTTTTTGTTAGAAACAACTTTCGGAAGAAAACCAGGTTTAGTACGTAAAACCACCTTATCTGCATGGAACACCAGATAAGGAGGAGAACACTGCAGAGCAGATAATTCTGAAACTCTTCTAGCAGAAGAGATTGCAACCAAAAACAAAACTTTCCAAGATAATAACTTAATATCAACGGAATGTAAGGGTTCAAACGGAACCCCCTGAAGAACTGAAAGAACTAAATTGAGACTCCAAGGAGGAGTCAAAGGTTTGTAAACAGGCTTAATTCTAACCAGAGCCTGAACAAAGGCTTGAACATCTGGCACAGCTGCCAGCTTTTTGTGAAGTAACACAGACAAGGCAGAAATCTGTCCCTTCAGGGAACTTGCAGATAATCCTTTTTCCAATCCTTCTTGAAGGAAGGATAGAATCTTAGGAATCTTAACCTTGTCCCAAGGGAATCCTTTAGATTCACACCAACAGATATATTTTTTCCAAATTTTGTGGTAAATCTTTCTAGTTACAGGCTTTCTGGCCTGAACAAGAGTATCGATAACAGAATCTGAGAACCCTCGCTTCGATAAGATCAAGCGTTCAACCTCCAAGCAGTCAGCTGGAGTGAAACCAGGTTCGGATGTTCGAACGGACCCTGAACAAGAAGGTCTCGTCTCAAAGGTAGCTTCCAAGGTGGAGCCGATGACATATTCACCAGATCTGCATACCAAGTCCTGCGTGGCCACGCAGGAGCTATCAAGATCACCGACGCCCTTTCCTGATTGATCCTGGCTACCAGCCTGGGGATGAGAGGGAACGGCGGGAACACATAAGCTAGTTTGAAGGTCCAAGGTGCTACTAGTGCATCCACTAGAGCCGCCTTGGGATCCCTGGATCTGGACCCGTAGCAAGGAACTTTGAAGTTCTGACGAGAGGCCATCAGATCCATGTCTGGAATGCCCCACAGCTGAGTGACTTGGGCAAAGATTTCCGGATGGAGTTCCCACTCCCCCGGATGCAATGTCTGACGACTCAGAAAATCCGCTTCCCAATTTTCCACTCCTGGGATGTGGATAGCGGACAGGTGGCAGGAGTGAGACTCCGCCCATAGAATGATTTTGGTCACTTCTTCCATCGCTAGGGAACTCCTTGTTCCCCCCTGATGGTTGATGTACGCAACAGTTGTCATGTTGTCTGATTGAAACCGTATGAACTTGGCCCTTGCTAGCTGAGGCCAAGCCTTGAGAGCATTGAATATCGCTCTCAGTTCCAGAATATTTATCGGTAGAAGAGATTCTTCCCGAGACCAAAGACCCTGAGCTTTCAGGGATCCCCAGACCGCGCCCCAGCCCATCAGACTGGCGTCGGTCGTGACAATGACCCACTCTGGTCTGCGGAATGTCATCCCTTGTGACAGGTTGTCCAGGGACAGCCACCAACGGAGTGAGTCTCTGGTCCTCTGATTTACTTGTATCTTCGGAGACAAGTCTGTATAATCCCCATTCCACTGACTGAGCATGCACAGTTGTAATGGTCTTAGATGAATGCGCGCAAAAGGAACTATGTCCATAGCCGCTACCATCAACCCGATCACTTCCATGCACTGAGCTATGGAAGGAAGAGGAACGGAATGAAGTATCCGACAAGAGTCTAGAAGCTTTGATTTTCTGGCCTCTGTCAGAAATATCCTCATTTCTAAGGAGTCTATTATTGTTCCCAAGAAGGGAACCCTTGTTGACGGAGATAGAGAACTCTTTTCCACGTTCACTTTCCATCCGTGAGATCTGAGAAAGGCCAGGACGATGTCCGTGTGAGCCTTTGCTTGAGGAAGGGACGACGCTTGAATCAGAATGTCGTCCAAGTAAGGTACTACAGCAATGCCCCTTGGTCTTAGCACAGCTAGAAGGGACCCTAGTACCTTTGTGAAAATCCTTGGAGCAGTGGCTAATCCGAAAGGAAGCGCCACGAACTGGTAATGCTTGTCCAGGAATGCGAACCTTAGGAACCGATGATGTTCCTTGTGGATAGGAATATGTAGATACGCATCCTTTAAATCCACCGTGGTCATGAATTGACCTTCCTGGATGGAAGGAATAATAGTTCGAATGGTTTCCATCTTGAACGATGGAACCTTGAGAAACTTGTTTAAGATCTTGAGATCTAAGATTGGTCTGAACGTTCCCTCTTTTTTGGGAACTATGAACAGATTGGAGTAGAACCCCATCCCTTGTTCTCTTAATGGAACAGGATGAATCACTCCCATTTTTAACAGGTCTTCTACACAATGTAAGAATGCCTGTCTTTTTATGTGGTCTGAAGACAACTGAGACCTGTGGAACCTCCCCCTTGGGGGAAGTCCCTTGAATTCCAGAAGATAACCTTGGGAGACTATTTCTAGCGCCCAAGGATCCAGAACATCTCTTGCCCAAGCCTGAGCGAAGAGAGAGAGTCTGCCCCCCACCAGATCCGGTCCCGGATCGGGGGCCAACATTTCATGCAGTCTTGGTAGCAGTGGCAGGTTTCTTGACCTGCTTTCCCTTGTTCCAGCCTTGCATTGGTCTCCAAGCTGGCTTGGCTTGAGAAGTATTACCCTCTTGCTTAGAGGACGTAGCACCTCGGGCTGGTCCGTTTCTACGAAAGGGACGAAAATTAGGTTTATTTTTTGCCTTGAAAGGCCGATCCTGAGGAAGGGCGTGGCCCTTACCCCCAGTGATATCAGAGATAATCTCTTTCAAGTCAGGGCCAAACAGCGTTTTCCCCTTGAAAGGAATGTTAAGTAGCTTGTTCTTGGAAGACGCATCAGCCGACCAAGATTTCAACCAAAGCGCTCTGCGCGCCACAATAGCAAACCCAGAATTCTTAGCCGCTAACCTAGCCAATTGCAAAGTGGCGTCTAGGGTGAAAGAATTAGCCAATTTGAGAGCATTGATTCTGTCCATAATCTCCTCATAAGGAGGAGAATCACTATCGACCGCCTTTATCAGCTCATCGAACCAGAAACATGCGGCTGTAGCGACAGTGTCAATGCATGCAATTGGTTGTAGAAGGTAACCCTGCTGAACAAACATCTTTTTAAGCAAACCTTCTAATTTTTTATCCATAGGATCTTTGAAAGCACAACTATCCTCTATGGGTATAGTGGTGCGTTTGTTTAAAGTGGAAACCGCTCCCTCGACCTTGGGGACTGTCTGCCATAAGTCCTTTCTGGGGTCGACCAAAGGAAACAATTTTTTAAAAATGGGGGGAGGGACGAAAGGAATACCGGGCCTTTCCCATTCTTTATTAACAATGTCCGCCACCCGCTTGGGTATAGGAAAAGCTTCTGGGAGCCCCGGCACCTCTAGGAACTTGTCCATTTTACATAGCTTCTCTGGGATGACCAACTTGTCACAATCATCCAGAGTGGATAATACCTCCTTAAGCAGAATGCGGAGATGTTCCAACTTAAATTTAAATGCAATCACATCAGGTTCAGCCTGTTGAGAAATGTTCCCTGAATCAGTAATTTCTCCCTCAGACAAAACCTCCCTGGCCCCATCAGACTGGGTTAGGGGCCCTTCAGAGATATTAGTATCAGCGTTGCCATGCTCTTCAGTATCTAAAACAGAGCAGCCGCGCTTACGCTGACAAGTGTTCATTTGGGCTAAAATGTTTTTGACAGAATTATCCATTACAGCCGTTAATTGTTGCATAGTAAGGAGTATTGGCGCGCTAGATGTACTAGGGGCCTCCTGAGTGGGCAAGACTCGTGTAGACGAAGGAGGGAATGATGCAGTACCATGCTTACTCCCCTCACTTGAGGAATCATCTTGGGCATCATTGTCATTATCACATAAATCACATTTATTTAAATGAATAGGAATTCTGGCTTCCCCACATTCAGAACACAGTCTATCTGGTAGTTCAGACATGTTAAACAGGCATAAACTTGATAACAAAGTACAAAAAACGTTTTAAAATAAAACCGTTACTGTCACTTTAAATTTTAAACTGAACACACTTTATTACTGCAATTGCGAAAAAACATGAAGGAATTGTACAAAATTCACCAAATTTTCACCACAGTGTCTTAAAGCCTTAAAAGTATTGCACACCAAATTTGGAAGCTTTAACCCTTAAAATAACGGAACCGGAGCCGTTTTAAACTTTAACCCCTTTACAGTCCCTGGTATCTGCTTTGCTGAGACCCAACCAAGCCCAAAGGGGAATACGATACCAAATGACGCCTTCAGAAAGTCTTTTCTAAGTATCAGAGCTCCACACACATGCGACTGCATGCCATGCCTCTCAAAAACAAGTGCGCCACACCGGCGCGAAAATGAGGCTCTGCTTATGCTTTGGGAAAGCCCCTAAGGAATAAGGTGTCTAATACAGTGCCTGCCGATATTCTTATATCAAAATACCCAGATAAAATGATTCCTCAAGGCTAAATATGTGTTAATAATGAATCGATTTAGCCCAGAAAAGTCTACAGTCTTAATAAGCCCTTGTGAAGCCCTTATTTATGATCGTAATAAACATGGCTTACCGGATCCCATAGGGAAAATGACAGCTTCCAGCATTACATCGTCTTGTTAGAATGTGTCATACCTCAAGCAGCAAGAGACTGCATACTGTTCCCCCAACTGAAGTTAGTAGCTCTCAACAGTCCTGTGTGGAACAGCCATGGATTTTAGTTACGGTTGCTAAAATCATTTTCCTCATACAAACAGAAATCTTCATCTCTTTTCTGTTTCTGAGTAAATAGTACATACCAGCACTATTTCAAAATAACAAACTCTTGATTGAATAATAAAAACTACAGTTAAACACTAAAAAACTCTAAGCCATCTCCGTGGAGATGTTGCCTGTACAACGGCAAAGAGAATGACTGGGGTAGGCGGAGCCTAGGAGGGATCATGTGACCAGCTTTGCTGGGCTCTTTGCCATTTCCTGTTGGGGAGGAGAATATCCCACAAGAAAGGATGACGCCGTGGACCGGACACACCTATGTTGGAGAAAACAGAATTTATGTTTACCTGATAAATTACTTTCTCCAACGGTGTGTCCGGTCCACGGCGTCATCCTTTCTTGTGGGATATTCTCCTCCCCGACAGGAAATGGCAAAGAGCCCAGCAAAGCTGGTCACATGATCCCTCCTAGGCTCCGCCTACCCCAGTCATTCGACCGACGTTAAGGAGGAATATTTGCATAGGAGAAACCATATGGTACCGTGGTGACTGTAGTTAAAGAAAATAAATTATCAGACCTGATTAAAAAAACCAGGGCGGGCCGTGGACCGGACACACCGTTGGAGAAAGTAATTTATCAGGTAAACATAAATTCTGTTTTCTCCAACATAGGTGTGTCCGGTCCACGGCGTCATCCTTACTTGTGGGAACCAATACCAAAGCTTTAGGACACGGATGAAGGGAGGGAGCAAATCAGGTCACCTAAATGGAAGGCACCACGGCTTGCAAAACCTTTCTCCCAAAAATAGCCTCAGAAGAAGCAAAAGTATCAAACTTGTAAAATTTGGTAAAAGTGTGCAGTGAAGACCAAGTCGCTGCCCTACATATCTGATCAACAGAAGCCTCGTTCTTGAAGGCCCATGTGGAAGCCACAGCCCTAGTGGAATGAGCTGTGATTCTTTCGGGAGGCTGCCGTCCGGCAGTCTCGTAAGCCAATCTGATGATGCTTTTAATCCAAAAAGAGAGAGAGGTAGAAGTTGCTTTTTGACCTCTCCTTTTACCAGAATAAACAACAAACAAGGAAGATGTTTGTCTAAAATCCTTTGTAGCATCTAAATAGAATTTTAGAGCGCGAACAACATCCAAATTGTGCAACAAACGTTCCTTCTTTGAAACTGGTTTCGGACACAGAGAAGGTACGATAATCTCCTGGTTAATGTTTTTGTTAGAAACAACTTTTGGAAGAAAACCAGGTTTAGTACGTAAAACCACCTTATCTGCATGGAACACCAGATAAGGAGGAGAACACTGCAGAGCAGATAATTCTGAAACTCTTCTAGCAGAAGAGATTGCAACCAAAAACAAAACTTTCCAAGATAATAACTTAATATCAACGGAATGTAAGGGTTCAAACGGAACCCCCTGAAGAACTGAAAGAACTAAATTGAGACTCCAAGGAGGAGTCAAAGGTTTGTAAACAGGCTTAATTCTAACCAGAGCCTGAACAAAGGCTTGAACATCTGGCACAGCTGCCAGCTTTTTGTGAAGTAACACAGACAAGGCAGAAATCTGTCCCTTCAGGGAACTTGCAGATAATCCTTTTTCCAATCCTTCTTGAAGGAAGGATAGAATCTTAGGAATCTTAACCTTGTCCCAAGGGAATCCTTTAGATTCACACCAACAGATATATTTTTTCCAAATTTTGTGGTAAATCTTTCTAGTTACAGGCTTTCTGGCCTGAACAAGAGTATCGATAACAGAATCTGAGAACCCTCGCTTCGATAAGATCAAGCGTTCAACCTCCAAGCAGTCAGCTGGAGTGAAACCAGGTTCGGATGTTCGAACGGACCCTGAACAAGAAGGTCTCGTCTCAAAGGTAGCTTCCAAGGTGGAGCCGATGACATATTCACCAGATCTGCATACCAAGTCCTGCGTGGCCACGCAGGAGCTATCAAGATCACCGACGCCCTTTCCTGATTGATCCTGGCTACCAGCCTGGGGATGAGAGGGAACGGCGGGAACACATAAGCTAGTTTGAAGGTCCAAGGTGCTACTAGTGCATCCACTAGAGCCGCCTTGGGATCCCTGGATCTGGACCCGTAGCAAGGAACTTTGAAGTTCTGACGAGAGGCCATCAGATCCATGTCTGGAATGCCCCACAGCTGAGTGACTTGGGCAAAGATTTCCGGATGGAGTTCCCACTCCCCCGGATGCAATGTCTGACGACTCAGAAAATCCGCTTCCCAATTTTCCACTCCTGGGATGTGGATAGCGGACAGGTGGCAGGAGTGAGACTCCGCCCATAGAATGATTTTGGTCACTTCTTCCATCGCTAGGGAACTCCTTGTTCCCCCCTGATGGTTGATGTACGCAACAGTTGTCATGTTGTCTGATTGAAACCGTATGAACTTGGCCCTTGCTAGCTGAGGCCAAGCCTTGAGAGCATTGAATATCGCTCTCAGTTCCAGAATATTTATCGGTAGAAGAGATTCTTCCCGAGACCAAAGACCCTGAGCTTTCAGGGATCCCCAGACCGCGCCCCAGCCCATCAGACTGGCGTCGGTCGTGACAATGACCCACTCTGGTCTGCGGAATGTCATCCCTTGTGACAGGTTGTCCAGGGACAGCCACCAACGGAGTGAGTCTCTGGTCCTCTGATTTACTTGTATCTTCGGAGACAAGTCTGTATAATCCCCATTCCACTGACTGAGCATGCACAGTTGTAATGGTCTTAGATGAATGCGCGCAAAAGGAACTATGTCCATAGCCGCTACCATCAACCCGATCACTTCCATGCACTGAGCTATGGAAGGAAGAGGAACGGAATGAAGTATCCGACAAGAGTCTAGAAGCTTTGATTTTCTGGCCTCTGTCAGAAATATCCTCATTTCTAAGGAGTCTATTATTGTTCCCAAGAAGGGAACCCTTGTTGACGGAGATAGAGAACTCTTTTCCACGTTCACTTTCCATCCGTGAGATCTGAGAAAGGCCAGGACGATGTCCGTGTGAGCCTTTGCTTGAGGAAGGGACGACGCTTGAATCAGAATGTCGTCCAAGTAAGGTACTACAGCAATGCCCCTTGGTCTTAGCACAGCTAGAAGGGACCCTAGTACCTTTGTGAAAATCCTTGGAGCAGTGGCTAATCCGAAAGGAAGCGCCACGAACTGGTAATGCTTGTCCAGGAATGCGAACCTTAGGAACCGATGATGTTCCTTGTGGATAGGAATATGTAGATACGCATCCTTTAAATCCACCGTGGTCATGAATTGACCTTCCTGGATGGAAGGAATAATAGTTCGAATGGTTTCCATCTTGAACGATGGAACCTTGAGAAACTTGTTTAAGATCTTGAGATCTAAGATTGGTCTGAACGTTCCCTCTTTTTTGGGAACTATGAACAGATTGGAGTAGAACCCCATCCCTTGTTCTCTTAATGGAACAGGATGAATCACTCCCATTTTTAACAGGTCTTCTACACAATGTAAGAATGCCTGTCTTTTTATGTGGTCTGAAGACAACTGAGACCTGTGGAACCTCCCCCTTGGGGGAAGTCCCTTGAATTCCAGAAGATAACCTTGGGAGACTATTTCTAGCGCCCAAGGATCCAGAACATCTCTTGCCCAAGCCTGAGCGAAGAGAGAGAGTCTGCCCCCCACCAGATCCGGTCCCGGATCGGGGGCCAACATTTCATGCAGTCTTGGTAGCAGTGGCAGGTTTCTTGACCTGCTTTCCCTTGTTCCAGCCTTGCATTGGTCTCCAAGCTGGCTTGGCTTGAGAAGTATTACCCTCTTGCTTAGAGGACGTAGCACCTCGGGCTGGTCCGTTTCTACGAAAGGGACGAAAATTAGGTTTATTTTTTGCCTTGAAAGGCCGATCCTGAGGAAGGGCGTGGCCCTTACCCCCAGTGATATCAGAGATAATCTCTTTCAAGTCAGGGCCAAACAGCGTTTTCCCCTTGAAAGGAATGTTAAGTAGCTTGTTCTTGGAAGACGCATCAGCCGACCAAGATTTCAACCAAAGCGCTCTGCGCGCCACAATAGCAAACCCAGAATTCTTAGCCGCTAACCTAGCCAATTGCAAAGTGGCGTCTAGGGTGAAAGAATTAGCCAATTTGAGAGCATTGATTCTGTCCATAATCTCCTCATAAGGAGGAGAATCACTATCGACCGCCTTTATCAGCTCATCGAACCAGAAACATGCGGCTGTAGCGACAGGGACAATGCATGCAATTGGTTGTAGAAGGTAACCCTGCTGAACAAACATCTTTTTAAGCAAACCTTCTAATTTTTTATCCATAGGATCTTTGAAAGCACAACTATCCTCTATGGGTATAGTGGTGCGTTTGTTTAAAGTGGAAACCGCTCCCTCGACCTTGGGGACTGTCTGCCATAAGTCCTTTCTGGGGTCGACCAAAGGAAACAATTTTTTAAAAATGGGGGGAGGGACGAAAGGAATACCGGGCCTTTCCCATTCTTTATTAACAATGTCCGCCACCCGCTTGGGTATAGGAAAAGCTTCTGGGAGCCCCGGCACCTCTAGGAACTTGTCCATTTTACATAGCTTCTCTGGGATGACCAACTTGTCACAATCATCCAGAGTGGATAATACCTCCTTAAGCAGAATGCGGAGATGTTCCAACTTAAATTTAAATGCAATCACATCAGGTTCAGCCTGTTGAGAAATGTTCCCTGAATCAGTAATTTCTCCCTCAGACAAAACCTCCCTGGCCCCATCAGACTGGGTTAGGGGCCCTTCAGAGATATTAGTATCAGCGTTGCCATGCTCTTCAGTATCTAAAACAGAGCAGCCGCGCTTACGCTGACAAGTGTTCATTTGGGCTAAAATGTTTTTGACAGAATTATCCATTACAGCCGTTAATTGTTGCATAGTAAGGAGTATTGGCGCGCTAGATGTACTAGGGGCCTCCTGAGTGGGCAAGACTCGTGTAGACGAAGGAGGGAATGATGCAGTACCATGCTTACTCCCCTCACTTGAGGAATCATCTTGGGCATCATTGTCATTATCACATAAATCACATTTATTTAAATGAATAGGAATTCTGGCTTCCCCACATTCAGAACACAGTCTATCTGGTAGTTCAGACATGTTAAACAGGCATAAACTTGATAACAAAGTACAAAAAACGTTTTAAAATAAAACCGTTACTGTCACTTTAAATTTTAAACTGAACACACTTTATTACTGCAATTGCGAAAAAACATGAAGGAATTGTACAAAATTCACCAAATTTTCACCACAGTGTCTTAAAGCCTTAAAAGTATTGCACACCAAATTTGGAAGCTTTAACCCTTAAAATAACGGAACCGGAGCCGTTTTAAACTTTAACCCCTTTACAGTCCCTGGTATCTGCTTTGCTGAGACCCAACCAAGCCCAAAGGGGAATACGATACCAAATGACGCCTTCAGAAAGTCTTTTCTAAGTATCAGAGCTCCACACACATGCGACTGCATGCCATGCCTCTCAAAAACAAGTGCGCCACACCGGCGCGAAAATGAGGCTCTGCTTATGCTTTGGGAAAGCCCCTAAGGAATAAGGTGTCTAATACAGTGCCTGCCGATATTCTTATATCAAAATACCCAGATAAAATGATTCCTCAAGGCTAAATATGTGTTAATAATGAATCGATTTAGCCCAGAAAAGTCTACAGTCTTAATAAGCCCTTGTGAAGCCCTTATTTATGATCGTAATAAACATGGCTTACCGGATCCCATAGGGAAAATGACAGCTTCCAGCATTACATCGTCTTGTTAGAATGTGTCATACCTCAAGCAGCAAGAGACTGCATACTGTTCCCCCAACTGAAGTTAGTAGCTCTCAACAGTCCTGTGTGGAACAGCCATGGATTTTAGTTACGGTTGCTAAAATCATTTTCCTCATACAAACAGAAATCTTCATCTCTTTTCTGTTTCTGAGTAAATAGTACATACCAGCACTATTTCAAAATAACAAACTCTTGATTGAATAATAAAAACTACAGTTAAACACTAAAAAACTCTAAGCCATCTCCGTGGAGATGTTGCCTGTACAACGGCAAAGAGAATGACTGGGGTAGGCGGAGCCTAGGAGGGATCATGTGACCAGCTTTGCTGGGCTCTTTGCCATTTCCTGTTGGGGAGGAGAATATCCCACAAGAAAGGATGACGCCGTGGACCGGACACACCTATGTTGGAGAAAACAGAATTTATGTTTACCTGATAAATTACTTTCTCCAACGGTGTGTCCGGTCCACGGCGTCATCCTTTCTTGTGGGATATTCTCCTCCCCAACAGGAAATGGCAAAGAGCCCAGCAAAGCTGGTCACATGATCCCTCCTAGGCTCCGCCTACCCCAGTCATTCGACCGACGTTAAGGAGGAATATTTGCATAGGAGAAACCATATGGTACCGTGGTGACTGTAGTTAAAGAAAATAAATTATCAGACCTGATTAAAAAAACCAGGGCGGGCCGTGGACCGGACACACCGTTGGAGAAAGTAATTTATCAGGTAAACATAAATTCTGTTTTCTCCAACATAGGTGTGTCCGGTCCACGGCGTCATCCTTACTTGTGGGAACCAATACCAAAGCTTTAGGACACGGATGAAGGGAGGGAGCAAATCAGGTCACCTAAATGGAAGGCACCACGGCTTGCAAAACCTTTCTCCCAAAAATAGCCTCAGAAGAAGCAAAAGTATCAAACTTGTAAAATTTGGTAAAAGTGTGCAGTGAAGACCAAGTCGCTGCCCTACATATCTGATCAACAGAAGCCTCGTTCTTGAAGGCCCATGTGGAAGCCACAGCCCTAGTGGAATGAGCTGTGATTCTTTCGGGAGGCTGCCGTCCGGCAGTCTCGTAAGCCAATCTGATGATGCTTTTAATCCAAAAAGAGAGAGAGGTAGAAGTTGCTTTTTGACCTCTCCTTTTACCAGAATAAACAACAAACAAGGAAGATGTTTGTCTAAAATCCTTTGTAGCATCTAAATAGAATTTTAGAGCGCGAACAACATCCAAATTGTGCAACAAACGTTCCTTCTTTGAAACTGGTTTCGGACACAGAGAAGGTACGATAATCTCCTGGTTAATGTTTTTGTTAGAAACAACTTTTGGAAGAAAACCAGGTTTAGTACGTAAAACCACCTTATCTGCATGGAACACCAGATAAGGAGGAGAACACTGCAGAGCAGATAATTCTGAAACTCTTCTAGCAGAAGAGATTGCAACCAAAAACAAAACTTTCCAAGATAATAACTTAATATCAACGGAATGTAAGGGTTCAAACGGAACCCCCTGAAGAACTGAAAGAACTAAATTGAGACTCCAAGGAGGAGTCAAAGGTTTGTAAACAGGCTTAATTCTAACCAGAGCCTGAACAAAGGCTTGAACATCTGGCACAGCTGCCAGCTTTTTGTGAAGTAACACAGACAAGGCAGAAATCTGTCCCTTCAGGGAACTTGCAGATAATCCTTTTTCCAATCCTTCTTGAAGGAAGGATAGAATCTTAGGAATCTTAACCTTGTCCCAAGGGAATCCTTTAGATTCACACCAACAGATATATTTTTTCCAAATTTTGTGGTAAATCTTTCTAGTTACAGGCTTTCTGGCCTGAACAAGAGTATCGATAACAGAATCTGAGAACCCTCGCTTCGATAAGATCAAGCGTTCAACCTCCAAGCAGTCAGCTGGAGTGAAACCAGGTTCGGATGTTCGAACGGACCCTGAACAAGAAGGTCTCGTCTCAAAGGTAGCTTCCAAGGTGGAGCCGATGACATATTCACCAGATCTGCATACCAAGTCCTGCGTGGCCACGCAGGAGCTATCAAGATCACCGACGCCCTTTCCTGATTGATCCTGGCTACCAGCCTGGGGATGAGAGGGAACGGCGGGAACACATAAGCTAGTTTGAAGGTCCAAGGTGCTACTAGTGCATCCACTAGAGCCGCCTTGGGATCCCTGGATCTGGACCCGTAGCAAGGAACTTTGAAGTTCTGACGAGAGGCCATCAGATCCATGTCTGGAATGCCCCACAGCTGAGTGACTTGGGCAAAGATTTCCGGATGGAGTTCCCACTCCCCCGGATGCAATGTCTGACGACTCAGAAAATCCGCTTCCCAATTTTCCACTCCTGGGATGTGGATAGCGGACAGGTGGCAGGAGTGAGACTCCGCCCATAGAATGATTTTGGTCACTTCTTCCATCGCTAGGGAACTCCTTGTTCCCCCCTGATGGTTGATGTACGCAACAGTTGTCATGTTGTCTGATTGAAACCGTATGAACTTGGCCCTTGCTAGCTGAGGCCAAGCCTTGAGAGCATTGAATATCGCTCTCAGTTCCAGAATATTTATCGGTAGAAGAGATTCTTCCCGAGACCAAAGACCCTGAGCTTTCAGGGATCCCCAGACCGCGCCCCAGCCCATCAGACTGGCGTCGGTCGTGACAATGACCCACTCTGGTCTGCGGAATGTCATCCCTTGTGACAGGTTGTCCAGGGACAGCCACCAACGGAGTGAGTCTCTGGTCCTCTGATTTACTTGTATCTTCGGAGACAAGTCTGTATAATCCCCATTCCACTGACTGAGCATGCACAGTTGTAATGGTCTTAGATGAATGCGCGCAAAAGGAACTATGTCCATAGCCGCTACCATCAACCCGATCACTTCCATGCACTGAGCTATGGAAGGAAGAGGAACGGAATGAAGTATCCGACAAGAGTCTAGAAGCTTTGATTTTCTGGCCTCTGTCAGAAATATCCTCATTTCTAAGGAGTCTATTATTGTTCCCAAGAAGGGAACCCTTGTTGACGGAGATAGAGAACTCTTTTCCACGTTCACTTTCCATCCGTGAGATCTGAGAAAGGCCAGGACGATGTCCGTGTGAGCCTTTGCTTGAGGAAGGGACGACGCTTGAATCAGAATGTCGTCCAAGTAAGGTACTACAGCAATGCCCCTTGGTCTTAGCACAGCTAGAAGGGACCCTAGTACCTTTGTGAAAATCCTTGGAGCAGTGGCTAATCCGAAAGGAAGCGCCACGAACTGGTAATGCTTGTCCAGGAATGCGAACCTTAGGAACCGATGATGTTCCTTGTGGATAGGAATATGTAGATACGCATCCTTTAAATCCACCGTGGTCATGAATTGACCTTCCTGGATGGAAGGAATAATAGTTCGAATGGTTTCCATCTTGAACGATGGAACCTTGAGAAACTTGTTTAAGATCTTGAGATCTAAGATTGGTCTGAACGTTCCCTCTTTTTTGGGAACTATGAACAGATTGGAGTAGAACCCCATCCCTTGTTCTCTTAATGGAACAGGATGAATCACTCCCATTTTTAACAGGTCTTCTACACAATGTAAGAATGCCTGTCTTTTTATGTGGTCTGAAGACAACTGAGACCTGTGGAACCTCCCCCTTGGGGGAAGTCCCTTGAATTCCAGAAGATAACCTTGGGAGACTATTTCTAGCGCCCAAGGATCCAGAACATCTCTTGCCCAAGCCTGAGCGAAGAGAGAGAGTCTGCCCCCCACCAGATCCGGTCCCGGATCGGGGGCCAACATTTCATGCAGTCTTGGTAGCAGTGGCAGGTTTCTTGACCTGCTTTCCCTTGTTCCAGCCTTGCATTGGTCTCCAAGCTGGCTTGGCTTGAGAAGTATTACCCTCTTGCTTAGAGGACGTAGCACCTCGGGCTGGTCCGTTTCTACGAAAGGGACGAAAATTAGGTTTATTTTTTGCCTTGAAAGGCCGATCCTGAGGAAGGGCGTGGCCCTTACCCCCAGTGATATCAGAGATAATCTCTTTCAAGTCAGGGCCAAACAGCGTTTTCCCCTTGAAAGGAATGTTAAGTAGCTTGTTCTTGGAAGACGCATCAGCCGACCAAGATTTCAACCAAAGCGCTCTGCGCGCCACAATAGCAAACCCAGAATTCTTAGCCGCTAACCTAGCCAATTGCAAAGTGGCGTCTAGGGTGAAAGAATTAGCCAATTTGAGAGCATTGATTCTGTCCATAATCTCCTCATAAGGAGGAGAATCACTATCGACCGCCTTTATCAGCTCATCGAACCAGAAACATGCGGCTGTAGCGACAGGGACAATGCATGCAATTGGTTGTAGAAGGTAACCCTGCTGAACAAACATCTTTTTAAGCAAACCTTCTAATTTTTTATCCATAGGATCTTTGAAAGCACAACTATCCTCTATGGGTATAGTGGTGCGTTTGTTTAAAGTGGAAACCGCTCCCTCGACCTTGGGGACTGTCTGCCATAAGTCCTTTCTGGGGTCGACCAAAGGAAACAATTTTTTAAAAATGGGGGGAGGGACGAAAGGAATACCGGGCCTTTCCCATTCTTTATTAACAATGTCCGCCACCCGCTTGGGTATAGGAAAAGCTTCTGGGAGCCCCGGCACCTCTAGGAACTTGTCCATTTTACATAGCTTCTCTGGGATGACCAACTTGTCACAATCATCCAGAGTGGATAATACCTCCTTAAGCAGAATGCGGAGATGTTCCAACTTAAATTTAAATGCAATCACATCAGGTTCAGCCTGTTGAGAAATGTTCCCTGAATCAGTAATTTCTCCCTCAGACAAAACCTCCCTGGCCCCATCAGACTGGGTTAGGGGCCCTTCAGAGATATTAGTATCAGCGTTGCCATGCTCTTCAGTATCTAAAACAGAGCAGCCGCGCTTACGCTGACAAGTGTTCATTTGGGCTAAAATGTTTTTGACAGAATTATCCATTACAGCCGTTAATTGTTGCATAGTAAGGAGTATTGGCGCGCTAGATGTACTAGGGGCCTCCTGAGTGGGCAAGACTCGTGTAGACGAAGGAGGGAATGATGCAGTACCATGCTTACTCCCCTCACTTGAGGAATCATCTTGGGCATCATTGTCATTATCACATAAATCACATTTATTTAAATGAATAGGAATTCTGGCTTCCCCACATTCAGAACACAGTCTATCTGGTAGTTCAGACATGTTAAACAGGCATAAACTTGATAACAAAGTACAAAAAACGTTTTAAAATAAAACCGTTACTGTCACTTTAAATTTTAAACTGAACACACTTTATTACTGCAATTGCGAAAAAACATGAAGGAATTGTACAAAATTCACCAAATTTTCACCACAGTGTCTTAAAGCCTTAAAAGTATTGCACACCAAATTTGGAAGCTTTAACCCTTAAAATAACGGAACCGGAGCCGTTTTAAACTTTAACCCCTTTACAGTCCCTGGTATCTGCTTTGCTGAGACCCAACCAAGCCCAAAGGGGAATACGATACCAAATGACGCCTTCAGAAAGTCTTTTCTAAGTATCAGAGCTCCACACACATGCGACTGCATGCCATGCCTCTCAAAAACAAGTGCGCCACACCGGCGCGAAAATGAGGCTCTGCTTATGCTTTGGGAAAGCCCCTAAGGAATAAGGTGTCTAATACAGTGCCTGCCGATATTCTTATATCAAAATACCCAGATAAAATGATTCCTCAAGGCTAAATATGTGTTAATAATGAATCGATTTAGCCCAGAAAAGTCTACAGTCTTAATAAGCCCTTGTGAAGCCCTTATTTATGATCGTAATAAACATGGCTTACCGGATCCCATAGGGAAAATGACAGCTTCCAGCATTACATCGTCTTGTTAGAATGTGTCATACCTCAAGCAGCAAGAGACTGCATACTGTTCCCCCAACTGAAGTTAGTAGCTCTCAACAGTCCTGTGTGGAACAGCCATGGATTTTAGTTACGGTTGCTAAAATCATTTTCCTCATACAAACAGAAATCTTCATCTCTTTTCTGTTTCTGAGTAAATAGTACATACCAGCACTATTTCAAAATAACAAACTCTTGATTGAATAATAAAAACTACAGTTAAACACTAAAAAACTCTAAGCCATCTCCGTGGAGATGTTGCCTGTACAACGGCAAAGAGAATGACTGGGGTAGGCGGAGCCTAGGAGGGATCATGTGACCAGCTTTGCTGGGCTCTTTGCCATTTCCTGTTGGGGAGGAGAATATCCCACAAGTAAGGATGACGCCGTGGACCGGACACACCTATGTTGGAGAAAACTCATTTTCCTCCAGTGATAGTTGAAATAATAGAATCCAACTGAGAACCAAATAAATTATTACCTTGGAAAGAGATAGTAAGCTAGATTTAGATGTCATATCAGCATTCCAAGATTTAAACCACAAAGCTCTTCTAGCTAATACAGCTAAAGACATGGATCTAACATCAATTTTGATATCAAAAATGGCATCACAAATAAAATGATTAGCATGTTGCAGTAACCGAGTAATGCTAGATATGTCAAGATCCAATTCTCGTTGTGCTAAATTCTCCAACCAAAAAGTTGAGGCAGCCGCAACATCAGCCAAAGAAATTGCAGGTCTGAGAAGATGAACTGAATATAAATAGGCCTTCCTTAGATAAGATTCAAGCTTCCTATCTAAAGGATCCTTAAAGGAAGTACTATCTTCCATAGGAATAGTGGTACGTTTAGCAAGTGTAGAAATAGCCCCATCAACTTTGGGGATTTTTTCCCAAAACTCTATAGATTTTGCTGGTAAAGGATACAATTTTTTAAACCTTGAAGAAGGAATAAAAGAAGTACCTGGCTTATTCCATTCCCTAGAAATCATATCAGAAATAGCCTCAGGAATAGGAAAAACCCCTGGGGAAACCACAGGAGGTTTAAAAACAGCATTTAAACGTTTATTAGACTGAACATCAATAGGACTGGTTACCTCAATATCCAAAGTAATTAACACTTCTTTTAATAAAGAACGCATATACTCTATTTTAAATAAATAAGTAGATTTGTCAATGTCTGAGGAAGGATCTTCTGAATCAGATAGATCCTCATCAGAAGAGGATAAATTATTATGTTGCTGGTCATTTGAAATTTCATCAGCTAAATGAGAAGTTTTAAAAGACTTTTTACGTTTATTAGAAGGTGGAAATGCAGACAAAGCCTTCAGAATAGAATCAGAAACAAATTCTTTAAAATTTACAGGTATATCATGTACATTAGAAGTTGAAGGAACTGCAACTGGCAATGTACTATTACTGATGGAAACACTATCTGCATGTAAAAGTTTATCATGACAACTATTACAAAAGACATTTGGTGGAATAATTTCTACACTTTTACAACAAATGCACTTAGCTTTGGTAGACCCGATGTCAGGCAGCAATGTTCCAGCAGAAACTTCTGAGACAGGATCAGATTGGGACATCTTGCTCAATGTAAGAGAAAAAACAACATATAAAGCAAAATTATCTATTTCCTTATATGACAGTTTCAGGAATGGGAAAAAATGCAAAAGCATAGAGCCTCTGATAGAGAAAAAAGCAAGAGGCAAACATCAATGGGGTATTGAAATAATGAAATTTTTTTTACCGGAAATGACACACTCACGTCACTAATGACGCTGCCGTGTGAAAGGTCTCGGCGTCACGTATGATGCCGGAAATGACGAAGTTGCGTCATAAAAGTATTTTTTCGCGCCAAAAATGACGCAATAAAGTTTAGCATTTGACGCACCCGCAGGCCTAATACCCGCAATAGCAAGAAGTAGACAATTGAAAAAAAGACTAAACCCCAGGTAAGAAATACATTTCTTAAAATGTTTAAATTCCCCAAATATGGAACTGACAGTCTGCTGAAGGAAATACATGAACCTGACTCATGGCAAATATAAGTACAATACATATATTTAGAACTTTATATAAATGCATTAAGTGCCAAACCATAGCTGAGGTGTCTTAAGTAATAAAAAAACAGAATTTATGTTTACCTGATAAATTACTTTCTCCAACGGTGTGTCCGGTCCACGGCGTCATCCTTACTTGTGGGATATTCTCTTCCCCAACAGGAAATGGCAAAGAGCCCAGCAAAGCTGGTCACATGATCCCTCCTAGGCTCCGCCTACCCCAGTCATTCGACCGACGTACAGGAGGAAATATGCATAGGAGAAACCATATGATACCGTGGTGACTGTAGTTAGAAAAAATAATTCAACAGACCTGATTAAAAAAACCAGGGCGGGCCGTGGACCGGACACACCGTTGGAGAAAGTAATTTATCAGGTAAACATAAATTCTGTTTTCTCCAACATAGGTGTGTCCGGTCCACGGCGTCATCCTTACTTGTGGGAACCAATACCAAAGCTTTAGGACACGGATGAAGGGAGGGAGCAAATCAGGTCACCTAAATGGAAGGCACCACGGCTTGCAAAACCTTTCTCCCAAAAATAGCCTCCGAAGAAGCAAAAGTATCAAATTTGTAAAATTTGGCAAAAGTGTGCAGTGAAGACCAAGTCGCTGCCTTACATATCTGATCAACAGAAGCCTCGTTCTTGAAGGCCCATGTGGAAGCCACAGCCCTAGTGGAATGAGCTGTGATTCTTTCAGGAGGCTGCCGTCCGGCAGTCTCATAAGCCAATCGGATAATGCTTTTAAGCCAAAAAGAAAGAGAGGTAGAAGTTGCTTTTTGACCTCTCCTTTTACCAGAATAAACAACAAACAAAGAAGATGTTTGTCTGAAATCTTTAGTGGCCTCTAAATAGAATTTTAGAGCACGGACTACGTCCAAATTGTGTAACAAACGTTCCTTCTTTGAAACTGGATTCGGACACAAAGAAGGTACAACTATCTCCTGGTTAATATTCTTGTTGGAAACAACTTTCGGAAGAAAACCAGGCTTAGTACGCAAAACCACCTTATCTGCATGGAACACCAGATAGGGCGGAGAACACTGCAGAGCAGATAACTCAGAAACTCTTCTAGCAGAAGAAATTGCAACCAAAAACAAAACTTTCCAAGATAATAACTTAATATCTACGGAATGTAAGGGTTCAAACGGAACCCCTTGAAGAACTGAAAGAACTAGATTAAGACTCCAGGGAGGAGTCAAAGGTCTGTAAACAGGCTTGATTCTAACCAGAGCCTGAACAAACGCTTGAACGTCTGGCACAGCTGCCAGCCTTTTGTGAAGTAAAACAGATAACGCAGAGATCTGTCCCTTCAGAGAACTTGCAGATAATCCTTTCTCCAAACCTTCTTGTAGAAAGGATAGAATCTTAGGAATTTTTATCTTGTTCCATGGGAATCCTTTAGATTCACACCAACAGATATATTTTTTCCATATCTTATGGTAAATTTTTCTAGTTACAGGCTTTCTAGCCTGAATCAGAGTATCTATTACAGAGTCTGAAAACCCACGCTTTGATAAAATCAAGCGTTCAATCTCCAAGCAGTCAGTTGGAGAGAAACCAGATTCGGATGTTCGAATGGACCTTGAACAAGAAGGTCCTGTCTCAAAGGTAGCTTCCATGGTGGAGCCGATGACATATTCACCAGGTCTGCATACCAAGTCCTGCGTGGCCACGCAGGAGCTATCAAGATCACCGAAGCCCTCTCCTGATTGATCCTGGCTACCAGCCTGGGAATGAGAGGAAACGGTGGAAATACATAAGCTAGGTTGAAGGTCCAAGGTGCTACTAGTGCATCTACTAGAGTCGCCTTGGGATCCCTGGATCTGGACCCGTAACAAGGAACCTTGAAGTTCTGACGAGAGGCCATCAGATCCATGTCTGGAATGCCCCATAATCGAGTTATTTGGGCAAAGATTTCCGGATGGAGTTCCCACTCCCCCGGATGGAATGTCTGACGACTCAGAAAATCCGCTTCCCAATTTTCCACTCCTGGGATGTGGATTGCAGACAAGTGGCAGGAGTGATCCTCCGCCCATTGAATTATCTTGGTCACTTCCTCCATCCCCAGGGAACTCCTTGTTCCCCCCTGATGGTTGATATATGCAACTGTCGTCATGTTGTCCGATTGAAACCTTATGAATTTGGCCTTTGCTAGATGAGGCCAAGCTTTGAGAGCATTGAATATCGCTCTCAGTTCCAGAATGTTTATCGGGAGAAGAGATTCTTCCCGAGACCATAGACCCTGAGCTTTCAGGGGTTACCAGACCGCGCCCCAGCCCACCAGACTGGCGTCGGTCGTGACAATGACCCACTCTGGTCTGCGGAAGCTCATTCCCTGTGACAGGTTGTCCAGGATCAGCCACCAACGGAGTGAATCTCTGGTCCTTTGATCTACTTGAATCGTCGGAGACAAGTCTGTATAATCCCCATTCCACTGTCTGAGCATGCACAGTTGTAATGGTCTTAGATGAATTCGTGCAAAAGGAACTATGTCCATTGCTGCAACCATCAATCCTATTACTTCCATGCACTGCGCTATGGAAGGACGAAGAACAGAATGAAGTACTTGACAAGAGCTTAGAAGTTTTGATTTTCTGACCTCTGTCAGAAAAATCCTCATTTCTAAGGAGTCTATTATTGTTCCCAAGAAGGGAACTCTTGTTGACGGGGAAAGAGAACTTTTTTCTATATTCACTTTCCATCCGTGAGATCTGAGAAAGGCTAGGACGATGTCCGTATGAGCCTTTGCTTTTGACAGAGACGACGCTTGAATCAGGATGTCGTCCAAGTACGCTATCTTTATTTGAAAAAGAAAGCATCTAAGCTAAGGAGCCAGGCAATTTTTGGTTCAGGACCATGGATAGCACTTGTTAAACGGTGGGTGCATGTAGCCAACAATCAGCAAGAACAACCCAGGTTGTTAACCAAAAATGGGCCGGCTTCTAAACTTACATTCTTGCTTTTAAAAATAAAGATAGCAAGTGAATGAAGAAAATATGATAAGAGGAGTAAATTAGAAAGTTCCTTAAAATTGCATGCTCTATCTGAATCATGAAAGAAAAAAATTGGGTTCTGTGTCCCTTTAAGCAAAAGCTAACTTATAACCTATATTTCAGACACAATCAACATACATTCTGTGTATCTACAGTGAAATAAATTAGGTACAATAGTCAAGTTGGCTTAGTTATTTATTAATATTATTCAGAAATGCAGTTCTGGCCAGTGTGATTAAATAGAAACAGCTAGTTCTATCAATGATAGGGCATCGCAGGTTCCCACACACTCTGGCAGACACACTTTCTCCTCCCATGGAGCAGAAACATTTGCACCTTGAAGCTAAGAGTGCAATAAAAACTGCACTCCGCTACCTATCCACTCATGTCCAGGGCAGGAGGGATAGGCGCCTATGGAAAGGCTTAAAAAGCTGTAAATAATTAGTTTCCATAAACCATTTGTACTCCTCAAAATGACAGTGCAGTGGACTGTAAAAAGAAACATGGCTGCAGGATTCCACTTCTTTAAGCTGCAGAACGGGTT
Organism: Bombina bombina; assembly: GCF_027579735.1. Taxonomy (NCBI): domain Eukaryota; kingdom Metazoa; phylum Chordata; class Amphibia; order Anura; family Bombinatoridae; genus Bombina; species Bombina bombina. The sequence continues at coordinate 772,150,838 of NC_069500.1, read as the reverse complement.
TGGTTTGATAAACAACATTTTTTGCAGAAGATTATGGGGATCTGAGGGCATAAATATAATTTGAGGAGTACAAACAGGGAAGAAATAAAAACTAATAAGTTTTGCTTTTTAGAAGGACATAGGAGTGCAATAAGGCACTCAGACTGGAGATTACAAGATACCACTTAAAGATATTTCAATATTTGTGGATACCTTATAGCCTGAAAAAAGGAAAACATGGCTTATTAAAGGGAACCCAAAATTAAGTTGTTTGCATTTCGTGCTCCTGGGCAGAAAAAAATCCAGCCATTTAAACCTTTCCCTAAAAAAAGCCCTCCTTTTTGGAATGGAACAAAAATAATATATATATTTATATAATATTCTCTCACCCCTTCTAATTTATCATACACGCAAAAAAAGTCAAGTTTAAATTCTAGGGTTTTTATACAACAGAGGAAAAATATTCAACCCTCCCCACCCCCCAAAGAAACAAAAACTAAACCCTAAGCAACTGCATATATCAAAAAAAGTATCTAAACATTTATATTCACACAACAGAATTAAAATGAACCTTTTTTAAGGGATTGGTGGATTTTATACTTTATGCACTTTTATATATATATATATATTTTTTTTAATCCTCCATCTCCCATGGTCTTAAATAGCAACTTGATTTGTAAAGAAAAGAAAAATCGGTCAAAATGTTAAACCGTAGTATGATTATTACGGGACAAAAGTTCTGATGAAAGGGTGAGAGCTTTTTTTTTGGGGTGGGGTGCATGGCTGGGATCAGGCCAATTTGACATACAGTGCTTGCTTAAATATAGAAGGAGCTGCTTGAGCTGTAGATAAATGGGAAAACTGATTTCTGAATTTTTTATTTTTTTTTAGCTTAACAGGCTGGTTTACAGATCAACTTGAGTCTCCTTTTATGATCAGGGAAAACAAACCTGAATATTTGGTTAACTTTTTTCTTTTTAATTTACTTATGTTTGTAGATGGTTGAATATGCTTTAGTACAGTGATAAGAAACCAGAATGGACTGTAACTTTGTATGTTTTCCCTATCAACAAATGCTCTCCCATACCCCTTGCAAAAGTAGTATAGCTCTAGTATCTGAAGTGAACTTGATTGGTTAAACAATGCAGCAACAAGAGAAGAGAAAACTAAAAAGATCCAGTTAAACCTTCTCAAAACCACACTGGGCAAATGCATTCAGTGAAGCCTCTATTGGAAGGGGGAGGCAGTAAAGTTTTCCTCTTGATAATTTAGGGCTGTGAAGGAAAAAAATATTTGGGGGCTTAGACATACACCATTAAAAAGTAAAGACAAAAAAAAATGCAGGATTGAGACTTCAAAAGATATGCAAGTCTAATCAAGAACTTGAAAAGAAAACGTGGAGGGGTGTGTCTGTAATCCTCCTTCGCACTCCTCTGAAACCATCCTTGCCCACAATCCATTGTGAAAGGTTACAATGTATCCTCAACAGCAGGAAAAATAGAACAAATGAAGCAGGTTCTCCAGGAGGTTTCTATTTCTGCACACTGCTTGAGGGCAAGGGCAGTGCTGGGAAACCATCCCTTATTTCTCATGTTCTCCACATTTGCATGTTTTTTGTCTGCTTATTATGTCACTGTTGTGGCTCTGTTTATTATTTCCACGTAGAGGATTGGGTAATTGAGCGAGGAGGAATCATGTCTAGGAGGTATTCCCGTTGGCGGTCCACAGCTGGTGAAGACTTGTGTACAGAGAGGCCAGGGTTCACAAAGGCTAACGTCCCACCTGGGAGCAGAAGAGAACATATTTAAGAGAAATGCATGAAAGGCATACATTTTTAATTGTGTGCAAAAGCAAACGAAAATACAGAATAATAATTTATAGAGCATACTCATTTTTATTGTTTTACAAAAACAAATATGGATATATGCACCTGTAAATACACAAAAAACATAATTTATGCTTACCTGATAAATTTATTTCTCTTGTAGTGTATTCAGTCCACGGGTCAACCATTACTTATGGGATTATATCTCCTTCCTAACAGGAAGTTGCAAGAGGATCACCCAAGCAGAGCTGCTATATAGCTCCTCCCCTCACATGTCATATCCAGTCATTCGACCGAAACAAGACAAGAAAGGAGAAACCATAGGGTGCAGTGGTGACTGTAGTTTGAATTAAAATTTAGATCTGCCTTAAAAGACAGGGCGGGCCGTGGACTGAATACACTACAAGAGAAATAAATTTATCAGGTAAGCATAAATTATGTTTTCTCTTGTTAAGTGTATCCAGTCCACGGATCATTCATTACTTGTGGGATACCAATACCAAAGCTAAAGTACACGGATGATGGGAGGGACAAGGCAGGAACTTTAAACGGAAGGAACCACTGCCTGTAGAACCTTTCTCCCAAAAACAGCCTCCGAAGAAGCAAAAGTGTCAAATTTGTAAAATTTTGAAAAAGTGTGAAGCGAAGACCAAGTTGCAGCCTTGCAAATCTGTTCAACAGAGGCCTCATTCTTAAAGGCCCAGGTGGAAGCCACAGCTCTAGTGGAATGAGCTGTAATTTTTTCAGGAGGCTGCTGTCCAGCAGTCTCATAGGATAAGCGTATTATGCTACGAAGCCAAAAGGAGAGAGAGTTAGCCGAAGCTTTTTGACCTCTCCTCTGTCCAGAGTAAACGACAAACAGGGAAGAAGTTTGACGAAAATCTTTAGTTGCCTGCAAATAGAACTTCAGGGCACGGACTACGTCCAGATTATGAAAGAGTCGTTCCTTCTTTGAAGAAGGGTTAGGACACAGTGATGGAACAACAATCTCTTGATTGATATTCCTGTTAGAAACTACCTTAGGTAAGAACCCAGGTTTAGTACGCAGAACTACCTTGTCTGAATGGAAAATCAGATAAGGAGAATCACAATGTAAGGCAGATAACTCGGAGACTCTTCGAGCCGAGGAAATAGCCATCAAAAACAGAACTTTCCAAGATAACAGCTTAATATCAATGGAATGAAGGGGTTCAAACGGAACACCTTGAAGAATTTTAAGAACTAAGTTTAAACTCCACGGCGGAGCAACAGTCTTAAACACAGGCTTAATCCTAGCCAAAGCCTGACAAAAAGCCTGAACGTCTGGAACTTCTGCCAGACGTTTGTGTAGAAGAATAGACAGAGCAGAAATCTGTCCCTTTAACGAACTAGCAGATAAGCCCTTTTCTAAACCCTCTTGTAGAAAATACAATATCCTAGGAATCCTAACCTTACTCCATGAGTAACTCTTGGATTCGCACCAGTATAAATATTTACGCCATATCTTATGGTAAATTTTTCTGGTAACAGGTTTCCGAGCCTGTATTAAGGTATCAATAACCGACTCCGAGAAGCCACGCTTTGATAGAATCAAGCGTTCAATCTCCATGCAGTCAGCCTCAGAGAAAACAGAATTTATGTTTACCTGATAAATTACTTTCTCCAACGGTGTGTCCGGTCCACGGCGTCATCCTTACTTGTGGGATATTCTCTTCCCCAACAGGAAATGGCAAAGAGCCCAGCAAAGCTGGTCACATGATCCCTCCTAGGCTCCGCCTACCCCAGTCATTCGACCGACGTTAAGGAGGAATATTTGCATAGGAGAAACCATATGGTACCGTGGTGACTGTAGTTAAAGAAAATAAATTATCAGACCTGATTAAAAAAACCAGGGCGGGCCGTGGACCGGACACACCGTTGGAGAAAGTAATTTATCAGGTAAACATAAATTCTGTTTTCTCCAACATAGGTGTGTCCGGTCCACGGCGTCATCCTTACTTGTGGGAACCAATACCAAAGCTTTAGGACACGGATGAAGGGAGGGAGCAAATCAGGTCACCTAAATGGAAGGCACCACGGCTTGCAAAACCTTTCTCCCAAAAATAGCCTCAGAAGAAGCAAAAGTATCAAACTTGTAAAATTTGGTAAAAGTGTGCAGTGAAGACCAAGTCGCTGCCCTACATATCTGATCAACAGAAGCCTCGTTCTTGAAGGCCCATGTGGAAGCCACAGCCCTAGTGGAATGAGCTGTGATTCTTTCGGGAGGCTGCCGTCCGGCAGTCTCGTAAGCCAATCTGATGATGCTTTTAATCCAAAAAGAGAGAGAGGTAGAAGTTGCTTTTTGACCTCTCCTTTTACCTGAATAAACAACAAACAAGGAAGATGTTTGTCTAAAATCCTTTGTAGCATCTAAATAGAATTTTAGAGCGCGAACAACATCCAAATTGTGCAACAAACGTTCCTTCTTTGAAACTGGTTTCGGACACAGAGAAGGTACGATAATCTCCTGGTTAATGTTTTTGTTAGAAACAACTTTTGGAAGAAAACCAGGTTTAGTACGTAAAACCACCTTATCTGCATGGAACACCAGATAAGGAGGAGAACACTGCAGAGCAGATAATTCTGAAACTCTTCTAGCAGAAGAAATTGCAACTAAAAACAAAACTTTCCAAGATAATAACTTAATATCAACGGAATGCAAGGGTTCAAACGGAACCCCCTGAAGAACTGAAAGAACTAAATTGAGACTCCAAGGAGGAGTCAAAGGTTTGTAAATAGGCTTAATTCTAACCAGAGCCTGAACAAAGGCTTGAACATCTGGCACAGCGGCCAGCTTTTTGTGAAGTAACACAGACAAGGCAGAAATCTGTCCCTTCAGGGAACTTGCAGATAATCCTTTTTCCAATCCTTCTTGAAGGAAGGATAGAATCCTAGGAATCCTAACCTTGTCCCAAGGGAATCCTTTAGATTCACACCAACAGATATATTTTTTCCAAATTTTGTGGTAAATCTTTCTAGTTACAGGCTTTCTGGCCTGAACAAGAGTATCGATAACAGAATCTGAGAATCCTCGCTTCGATAAGATCAAGCGTTCAATCTCCAAGCAGTCAGCTGGAGTGAAACCAGATTCGGATGTTCGAACGGACCCTGAACAAGAAGGTCTCGTCTCAAAGGTAGCTTCCAAGGAGGAGCCGATGACATTCACCAGATCTGCGTACCAAGTCCTGCGTGGCCACGCAGGAGCTATCAAGATCACCGACGCCCTCTCCTGATTGATCCTGGCTACCAGCCTGGGGATGAGAGGAAACGGCGGGAACACATAAGCTAGTTTGAAGGTCCAAGGTGCTACTAGTGCATCCACTAGAGCCGCCTTGGGATCCCTGGATCTGGACCCGTAGCAAGGAACTTTGAAGTTCTGACGAGAGGCCATCAGATCCATGTCTGGAATGCCCCACAGCTGAGTGACTTGGGCAAAGATTTCCGGATGGAGTTCCCACTCCCCCGGATGCAATGTCTGACGACTCAGAAAATCCGCTTCCCAATTTTCCACTCCTGGGATGTGGATAGCAGACAGGTGGCAGGAGTGAGACTCCGCCCATAGAATGATTTTGGTCACTTCTTCCATCGCCAGGGAACTCCTTGTTCCCCCCTGATGGTTGATGTACGCAACAGTTGTCATGTTGTCTGATTGAAACCGTATGAACTTGGCCCTCGCTAGCTGAGGCCAAGCCTTGAGAGCATTGAATATCGCTCTCAGTTCCAGAATATTTATCGGTAGAAGAGATTCTTCCCGAGACCAAAGACCCTGAGCTTTCAGGGATCCCCAGACCGCGCCCCAGCCCATCAGACTGGCGTCGGTCGTGACAATGACCCACTCTGGTCTGCGGAATGTCATCCCTCGTGACAGGTTGTCCAGGGACAGCCACCAACGGAGTGAGTCTCTGGTCCTCTGATTTACTTGTATCTTCGGAGACAAGTCTGTATAGTCCCCATTCCACTGACTGAGCATGCACAGTTGTAATGGTCTTAGATGAATGCGTGCAAAAGGAACTATGTCCATTGCCGCTACCATCAACCCGATCACTTCCATGCACTGAGCTATGGAAGGAAGAGGAACGGAATGGAGTATCCGACAAGAGTCTAGAAGTTTTGTTTTTCTGGCCTCTGTCAGAAAAATCCTCATTTCTAAGGAGTCTATTATTGTTCCCAAGAAGGGAACCCTTGTTGACGGAGATAGAGAACTCTTTTCCACGTTCACTTTCCATCCGTGAGATCTGAGAAAGGCCAGGACAATGTCCGTGTGAGCCTTTGCTTGAGGAAGGGACGACGCTTGAATCAGAATGTCGTCCAAGGTACTACAGCAATGCCCCTTGGTCTTAGCACAGCTAGAAGGGACCCTAGTACCTTTGTGAAAATCCTTGGAGCAGTGGCTAATCCGAAAGGAAGCGCCACGAACTGGTAATGTTTGTCCAGGAATGCGAACCTCAGGAACCGATGATGTTCCTTGTGGATAGGAATATGTAGATACGCATCCTTTAAATCCACCGTGGTCATGAATTGACCTTCCTGGATGGAAGGAAGAATAGTTCGAATGGTTTCCATCTTGAACGATGGAACCTTGAGAAACTTGTTTAAGATCTTGAGATCTAAGATTGGTCTGAACGTTCCCTCTTTTTTGGGAACTATAAACAGATTGGAGTAGAACCCCATCCCTTGTTCTCTTAATGGAACGGGATGAATCACTCCCATTTTTAACAGGTCTTCTACACAATGTAAGAATGCCTGTCTTTTTATGTGGTCTGAAGACAACTGAGACCTGTGGAACCTCCCCCTTGGGGGAAGTCCCTTGAATTCCAGAAGATAACCTTGGGAGACTATTTCTAGCGCCCAAGGATCCAGAACATCTCTTGCCCAAGCCTGAGCGAAGAGAGAGAGTCTGCCCCCCACCAGATCCGGTCCCGGATCGGGGGCTAACATTTCATGCTGTCTTGGTAGCAGTGGCAGGTTTCTTGGCCTGCTTTCCCTTGTTCCAGCCTTGCATTGGTCTCCAAGCTGGCTTGGCTTGAGAAGTATTACCCTCTTGCTTAGAGGACGTAGCACTTTGGGCTGGTCCGTTTCTACGAAAGGGACGAAAATTAGGTTTATTTTTTGCCTTGAAAGGCCGATCCTGAGGAAGGGCGTGGCCCTTACCCCCAGTGATATCCGAGATAATCTCTTTCAAGTCAGGGCCAAACAGCGTTTTCCCCTTGAAAGGAATGTTAAGTAGCTTGTTCTTGGAAGACGCATCAGCCGACCAAGATTTCAACCAAAGCGCTCTGCGCGCCACAATAGCAAACCCAGAATTCTTAGCCGCTAACCTAGCCAATTGCAAGGTGGCGTCTAGGGTGAAAGAATTAGCCAATTTGAGAGCATTGATTCTGTCCATAATCTCCTCATAAGGAGGAGAATCACTGTCGACCGCCTTTATCAGCTCATCGAACCAGAAACATGCGGCTGTAGCGACAGGGACAATGCATGAAATTGGTTGTAGAAGGTAACCCTGCTGAACAAACATCTTTTTAAGCAAACCTTCTAATTTTTTATCCATAGGATCTTTGAAAGCACAACTATCCTCTATGGGTATAGTGGTGCGTTTGTTTAAAGTGGAAACCGCTCCCTCGACCTTGGGGACTGTCTGCCATAAGTCCTTTCTGGGGTCGACCATAGGAAACAATTTTTTAAATATGGGGGGAGGGACGAAAGGAATACCGGGCCTTTCCCATTCTTTATTAACAATGTCCGCCACCCGCTTGGGTATAGGAAAAGCTTCTGGGAGCCCCGGCACCTCTAGGAACTTGTCCATTTTACATAGTTTCTCTGGGATGACCAACTTGTCACAATCATCCAGAGTGGATAATACCTCCTTAAGCAGAATGCGGAGATGTTCCAACTTAAATTTAAATGCAATCACATCAGGTTCAGCTTGTTGAGAAATGTTCCCTGAATCAGTAATTTCTCCCTCAGACAAAACCTCCCTGGCCCCATCAGACTGAGTTAGGGGCCCTTCAGAAATATTAATATCAGCGTCGTCATGCTCTTCAGTATCTAAAACAGAGCAGTCGCGCTTACGCTGATAAGTGTTCATTTTGGCTAAAATGTTTTTGACAGAATTATCCATTACAGCCGTTAATTGTTGCATAGTAAGGAGTATTGGCGCGCTAGATGTACTAGGGGCCTCCTGAGTGGGCAAGACTCGTGTAGACGAAGGAGGGAATGATGCAGTACCATGCTTACTCCCCTCACTTGAGGAATCATCTTGGGCATCATTGTCATTGTCACATAAATCACATTTATTTAAATGAATAGGAATTCTGGCTTCCCCACATTCAGAACATAGTCTATCTGGTAGTTCAGACATGTTAAACAGGCATAAACTTGATAACAAGTACAAAAAACGTTTTAAAATAAAACCGTTACTGTCACTTTAAATTTTAAACTGAACACACTTTATTACTGCAAATGCGAAAAAACATGAAGGAATTGTTCAAAATTCACCAAATTTTCACCACAGTGTCTTAAAGCCTTAAAAGTATTGCACACCAAATTTGGAAGCTTTAACCCTTAAAATAACGGAACCGGAGCCGTTTTGAACTTTAACCCCTTTACAGTCCCTGGTATCTGCTTCGCTGAGACCCAACCAAGCCCCAAGGGGAATACGATACCAAATGACGCCTTCAGAAAGTCTTTTCTAAGTATCAGAGCTCCTCTCACATGCGACTGCATGCCATGCCTCTCAAAAACAAGTGCGCAACACCGGCGCGAAAATGAGGCTCTGCCTATGCTTTGGGAAAGCCCCTAAAGAATAAGGTGTCTAAAACAGTGCCTGCCGATATTATTATATCAAAATACCCAGATAAAATGATTCCTCAAGGCTAAATATGTGTTAATAATCAATCGATTTAGCCCAAAAAAAGTCTACAGTCTTAATAAGCCCTTTTGAAGCCCTTATTTACAATCGTAATAAACATGGCTTACCGGATCCCAGAGGGAAAATGACAGCTTCCAGCATTACATCGTCTTGTTAGAATGTGTCATACCTCAAGCAGCAAGAGACTGCTCACTGTTCCCCCAACTGAAGTTAATTGCTCTCAACAGTCCTGTGTGGAACAGCCATGGATTTTAGTGACGGTTGCTAAAATCATTTTCCTCATACAAACAGAAATCTTCATCTCTTTTCTGTTTCTGAGTAAATAGTACATACCAGCACTATTTCAAAATAACAAACTCTTGATTGAATAATAAAAACTACAGTTAAACACTAAAAAACTCTAAGCCATCTCCGTGGAGATGTTGCCTGTACAACGGCAAAGAGAATGACTGGGGTAGGCGGAGCCTAGGAGGGATCATGTGACCAGCTTTGCTGGGCTCTTTGCCATTTCCTGTTGGGGAAGAGAATATCCCACAAGTAAGGATGACGCCGTGGACCGGACACACCTATGTTGGAGAAATTAGATTTGGATGATTGAAAGGACCCTGAATTAGAAGGTCCTGCCTCAGAGGCAGAGACCATGGTGGACAGGACGACATGTCCACTAGGTCTGCATACCAGGTCCTGCGTGGCCACGCAGGCGCTATCAGAATCACCGATGCTCTCTCCTGTTTGATCTTGGTAATCAGTCGAGGAAGCATCGGAAATGGTGGAAACACATAAGCCATGTTGAAGACCCAAGGGGCTGTCAGAGCATCTATCAGCACCGCTCCCGGGTCCCTGGACCCGTAACAAGGAAGCTTGGCGTTCTGGCGAGACGCCATGAGATAAAGATCTGGTTTGCCCCAACGATGAATCAGTTGAGTGAAGACCTCCGGGTGAAGTTCCCACTCCCCCGGATGAAAAGTCTGGCGACTTAGAAAATCCGCCTCCCAGTTCTCCACGCCTGGAATGTAGATCGCTGACAGATGGCAAGAGTGAGACTCTGCCCAGCGAATTATCTTTGAGACTTCCAACATTGCTAGGGAACTCCTGGTTCCCCCTTGATGGTTGATGTAAGCCACAGTCGTGATGTTGTCTGACTGAAATCTGATGAACCTCAGTTGCTAACTGAGGCCAAGCTAGAAGAACATTGAGTATTGCTCACAACTCCAGAATATTTATTGGGAGGAGTTTCTCCTCCTGGGTCCATAATCCCTGAGCCTTCAGGGAGTTCCAGACTGCGCCCCAACCTAGAAGGCTGGCATCTGTTGTTACAATCGTCCAATCTGGCCTGCGAAAGGTCATACCCTTGGACAGATGGACCCGAGAAAGCCACCAGAGAAGAGAATCTCTGGTCTCTTGGTCCAGACTTAGCAGAGGGGACAAATCTGAATAATCCCCATTCCACTGACTTAGCATGCATAATTGCAGCGGTCTGAGATGCAGGCGCGCAAATGGCACTATGTCCATTGCCGCTACCATTAAGCCGATTACTTCCATGCACTGAGCCACTGACGGGCGTGGAATGAAGGACACGGCAAGCATTTAGAAGCTTTGATAACCTGGACTCCGTCAGGTAAATTTTCATCTCTACAGAATCTATAAGAGTCCCTAGAAAGGAGACTCTTGTGAGTGGTGATAGAGAACTCTTTTCCACGTTCACTTTCCACCCATGCGACCTCAGAAATGCCAGAACTATCTCTGTATGAGACGTGGCCATTTGAAAGCTTGACGCCTGTATCAGGATGTCGTCTAGATACGGAGCCACCGCTATGCCTCGCGGTCTTAGAACCGCCAGAAGTGAGCCCAGAACCTTTGTAAAGATTCTCGGGGCCGTAGCCAACCCGAAGGGAAGAGCTACAAACTGGTAATGCCTGTCTAGAAAGGCAAATCTTAGGTACCGATAATGATCTTTGTGAATCGGTATATGAAGGTAGGCATCCTTTAAGTCTACCGTGGTCATGTATTGACCTTCTTGGATCATGGGTAGGATGGTTCGAATAGTTTCCATTTTGAATGATGGAACTCTTAGGAATTTGTTTAAGATTTTTAGGTCCAAGATTGGCCTGAAGGTTCCCTCTTTCTTGGGAACCACAAACAGATTCGAGTAAAACCCTTGCCCTTGTTCCGTCCGCGGAACTGGGTGGATCACCCACATTATGAAGAGGTCTTGCACACAGCGTAGAAATGCCTCTTTCTTTATTTGGTTTGCTGATAACCTTGAAAGATGAAATCTCCCTTGTGGAGGAGATGCTTTGAAGTCCAGAAGATATCCCTGAGATATGATCTCCAACGCCCAGGGATCCTGGACATCTCTTGCCCAAGCCTGGGCGAAGAGAGATAGTCTGCCCCCCACTAGATCCGTTTCCGGATAGGGGGCCCTCTCTTCATGCTGTCTTAGGGGCAGAAGAAGGCTTTCTGGCCTGCTTGCCCTTGTTCCAGGACTGGTTAGTTTTCCAGCCCTGTCTATAACGAGCAACAGGTCCTTCCTGTTTTGGAGCGGAGGAAGTTGATGCTGCTCCTGCCTTGAAGTTACGAAAGGCACGAAAATTAGACTGTTTGGCCTTTGACTTGGCCCTGTCCTGAGGAAGAGTATGACCCTTACCCCCAGTAATGTCAGTAATAATTTCTTTCAAGCCGGGCCCGAATAAGGTCTGCCCTTTGAAAGGAATATTAAGCAATTTAGATTTAGAAGTCACGTCAGCTGACCGGGATTTAATCCATAGCGCTCTGCGCGCCTGGATGGCGAATCCGGAGTTCTTAGCCGTTAGTTTGGTTAAATGTACAACGGCATCAGAAACAAATGCATTAGCTAGCTTAAGTGCTTTAAGCTTGGCCATAATCTCATCCAATGGAGCTGTGCGAATGGCCTCTTCCAGAGACTCAAACCAGAATGCCGCAGCAGCAGTGACAGGCGCAATGAATGCAAGGGGCTGTAAGATAAAACCTTGTTGAACAAACATTTTCTTAAGGTAACCTAATTTTTTATCCATTGGATCCGAAAAAGCACAACTATCCTCCACCGGGATAGTGGTACGCTTAGCTAAAGTAGAAACTGCTCCCTCCACCTTAGGGACCGTCTGCCATAAGTCTCGTGTGGTGGCGTCTATTGGGAACATTTTTCTAAATATCGGAGGTGGGGAAAAGGGCACACCGGGTCTATCCCACTCCTTGCTAATAATTTCTGTAAGCCTTTTAGGTATAGGAAAAACGTCAGTACACAACGGTACCGCAAAGTATCTATCCAACCTACATACTTTCTCTGGAATTGCAACCGTGTTACAATCATTCAGAGCCGCTAATACCTCCCCTAGCAATACGCGGGGGTTCTCAAGCTTAAATTTAAAATTAGAAATCTCTGAATCCGGTCTCCCTGGATCAGATCCGTCACCCACAGAATGAAGCTCTCCGTCCTCATGTTCTGCAAATTGTGACGCAGTATCAGACATGGCTCTCACATAATCAGCGCGCTCTGTCCTTAACCCAGAGCTATCACGCTTGCCTCTTAATTCAGGCAATTTAGATAATACCTCTGTCATAACAGCAGCCATGTCTTGCAAAGTGATTTGTATGGGCCTCTCTGATGCACTTGGCGCCACAATATCACGCGCCTCCTGAGCGGGAGGCGAAGGTACTGACACGTGAGGAGAGTTAGTCGGCATAACTTCCCCCTCGTTGTCTGGTGATAATTTCTTTACAGATATAGATTGACTTTTATTCAAAGTGACATCAATACATTTAGTACACATATTTCTGTGGGGCTCCACATTGGCCTTCAAACATAGTGAACAAACAGATTCATCTGTGTCAGACATGTTTAAACAGACTCGCAATGAGACTAGCAAGCTTGGAAAATCCTTTCAAATAAATTTACAAGCAATATAAAAAACGCTACTGCGCCTTTAAGAAGCACAAAAAAACGTCACAGTTGAAATAACAATGAACCAAATCAGTTATAGCAACCAAATTTTCACAGTAAATGTATTAAGTTAGAAAAGTATTGCACCCACTAGCAAATGGATGATTAACCCCTTAATACCCAAAAACGGATAATCAATTTAACAATTAACGTTTTTATCACAGTCAAACACACTGTCACAGGTCTGCTGTGACTGATTACCTCCCTCAAAATGACTTTTGAAGACCCCTGAGCTCTCTAGAGACATCCTGGATCAAGGAGGAAGAAGCAGGAAGACAAACTGAATTTTTACTGCGCAAAAAAGCGCTAAAATAGGCTCCTCCCACTCCTATTACAACAGTGGGAAACCTCAGTTAATCGTTTCTATATAGAAATAAACAGCCATGTGGAAAATCATGCCCCAAAAGATTTATCACCAAAGTACCTCACAAAAAACGAATAACATGCCAGTAAACGTTTTAAACTTACACTTTAAAAGTTAGGTAGTGTTATTAATAAGCCTGCTACCAGTCGCTTCTACTGCAGTTAAGACTTATACAATACTTCAGTATTAACAGTATTTTCTTAGTCAAATTCCATTCCTTAGAAAATAACTTATTGTACATACATTCATCAGCCTGATACCAGTCGCTGCTGCATTTAAGGCTGTACTTACATTACATCGGTATCAGCAGTATTTTCTTAGTCAATTCCATTCCTTAGAAAAATAATTTACTGCACATACCTTGTTTGCAGGATTCCCCACATGCTATTCTCTTTCTGAAAGTTACCCCACTCCTCAGAATGCGCGAGAACAGCCAGTGGATCTTAGTTACTTCTGCTAAGATCATAGAAAACGCAGGCAGATTCTTCTTCTAAATACTGCCTGAGAACAAACAGCACACTCCGGTGCCATTTAAAATAACAAACTTTTGATTGAAGAAATAAACTAAGTATAAAAAACACCACAGACCTCTCACAACGACCTATCTAGTTGAGTTGCAAGAGAATGACTGGATATGACATGTGAGGGGAGGAGCTATATAGCAGCTCTGCTTGGGTGATCCTCTTGCAACTTCCTGTTGGGAAGGAGATATAATCCCATAAGTAATGGATGGCCCGTGGACTGAATACACTTAACAAGAGAAATATACATATATACACACACATATAGTTTAAAAGTCATTAAGTCAAGCATAGGTCAGAAAATGTCATCTATCTTCAGAATAATGGAAAAGGATGAAATAAAATCCTTAGCCTTGCTTAAAAACAAACTACAGCTAATATAACCATAAATGTCAGAACGCCGTTAGGGATGTGAGACAGACATGTTCCAAAGAGAACTCATCATAAAAATAAATACAATTTAAAAAAAATTACACCTCACATTCAGAAAACAGCCTGAGGTGTCTGAGTCTCAAAACTATAAGAGCATCCTAAGGTGTTCTGATCATTTAACATTATTAATGTTAAATTATAATGAAGTATTAAATCTTGTTTTAAAATAAATGTTGAATACCAATTAAAGCCAAAGAAAAGGAAATTTATTCTTACCTGATAAATTTGTTTCTTTTACGATGAGTCCACGGATTTCATCCTTACTTGTGGGATATCGCCTCCTGGTCAGCAGGAGGAGGTAAAGAGCACCACAGCAGAGCTGTATATATAGCTCCTCCATTCCCTCCCACTCCAGTCATTCGACCGAAGTTAGGAAGAGAAAGGAAAAGCCAAGGTGCAGAGGTGACTGAATTTTAATAAAAATAAAGACCTGTCTTAAAAAAACAGGGTGGGCCGTGGACTCATCGTATCGTAAAAGAAACACATTTATCAGGTAAGAATCCATTTCCTTTTCTTTTACAAGATACGATGAGTCCACAGATTTCATCCTTACTTGTGGGATACAATCCAAAGCTATAGTAGACGGATGAAAAGGGAGGGACAAGACAGGGAACCTAAACGGAAGGCACCACAGCTTGAAGAACTTTGCTCCCAAAAACAGCCTCAGACAAGGCAAAAGTATCTAATTTGTAAAATTGGGAAAAAGTGTGAAGAGACGACCAAGTTGCAGCTTTGCAAATCTGTTCAACAGAAGCATCATTTTTGAATGTCCATGAGGAAGCCACAGCTCTAGTGGAATGAGCCGTAATTCGTGCAGGAGGCTGCTGTCCAGCAGTCTCATATGCCAAACGGATGATATTCTTCAGCCGAAATGAAAGAGGTAGCCGTAGCTTTCTGACCCCTACGTTTCCCAGAAAACACAATAAACAAGGTAGACGATTGCCGAAAATCCTTAGTTGCCTGCAAGTAAAACTTCATAGCACGGACCATGTCCAAATTATGTAACTACCTGCCCCCATGGTCTTCCGACCACACTTGACAAAGGAACCGGAGAAAAGTGACAAAACGCCTAAGACCGCTCGTGTTCACTGATAACCATGCGGTCGCGGCGTGTGCTTAGTCTGATCCAGGAGCCGGATGTAATGACAGTCTGTGCGGCTAAACAGCACGCCAAAGCAAGCCCATCGTGGGCGTCGCATCGGCCATAACTCCGCACGGCAAAGTCCTAATGCAAGACTCCGGTAAGCACACTCCAAGCGTCCAACACATAGGCACCATAGCTCTTGAGAAGCATACTAGTGATGCATACAAGCCCTATTCCTAGGATCACAATAGGTCATAATAAACATTAACCTCTAATGTAACCCCCCTTATGTCGGTTGACCCCTGGACAACTCACACACACCATTACAATAACAGCCCTTTTAACTTGTTGCAAAGGCTCTTGTTCCAACAGCTCATAAGTACACAGTCCCTTCTGAGTTAGCCAGTGTCCCAGAAAATAAAAGACTGCACTTACCTCAGTGCTGATCAACAGCATGAGAAGTTCCACAGGATCAAGAGGTCTTCTCCCTCCAGCAGCTCTGTGGACACAAAAGGGCCTTAGATAATATTGCTAAGACCATCAGTATACAAAGGGCAGCACAAGTATGGGCAAAGTGAGGGTAAAACCCCACCAGTTCCCATTGCTTTAAAGCCATCTGTAGCTCTACTCTAGAGGCTGACAAGGAATACGGCTACACCCTATAGAAAAATAGCACACTTTGGTACCATTTTAAAAATAATAAACTCTTGATTGAAGAATCTAAACTAACACCTCACTTTACCTCTTCCTATCACTAACACAGGCAAAGAGAATGACTGGGGTGGGAGGGAAGGGAGGAGCTATATATACAGCTCTGCTGTGGTGCTCTTTACCTCCTCCTGCTGACCAGGAGGTGATATCCCACAAGGATGAAATCCATGGACTCGTATCTTGTAAAAGAAATCAAATTTCTTGCACTACAGCTGATAAGTTCTGACTCATTTCTGCACTGATGTTTGTTATGTGTTTGCCCAGTAGCTGTCTTGAGCTCAACTGTGGAGAGAGATCTGAGGATGTGCTAGTTTCCTTTGTTGACAGCTTAAAGGGCCATTACACACATTTTTTCTTTGCATAAATGTTTTGTTGATGATCTATTTATAAAGCCCATAAAGTGTTTTTTTTTTTTTAAAAATGTATAATTTTGCTTATTTTTAAAGAACATTGCTCTGATTTTCAGACTCCTAACCAAGCCCCAAAGTTTTATTTGAATACCGTCAGCTACCTTCTCCAGCTTGCTCCTGTTTGTGTAAAGGGTCTTTTCATATGCAAAAGAAGGGGGAGGGGGGGGAGTGTCTTACTTGCAGTGGGCTTTGCCACTGCCTTTTCAACAGAGCTAAACTGAAAGCTTCTAAGTACGTTTTTAAACAGTTTTATACTGGATTTTTATATCCGTATCTGTGCATCTTATTCTTTATAGTAGAGTCTATTACATGCAGTTATATGAAAATGAGTGTATACTGTCCCTTTAAAGGGAATTCCTGGGCCATGGGGATTGAAGAAATATATGTTAAACTCTTGGTCGAACACAGCAACTTCAAGTACAAGGCCCAGCCACCACCTGTTATTGCATACAAAACACACAATAATTTTCCTTTGGCAGGAGTAGGGAGTGGTTCATTGGTGACATCCATGGATTGGAAGGTCTCTTGAACTTAAAGTCTAAAACTATCTTTTCGTACAAAACTGTGGAATGATCTCGTTTGCTCAATTGGATTGGATTTGACAAATCAAGACAGAAGAAATTTCTTATATTCCTCTATGCCTTCTGTAGAACAGCAGCAAAAGGTAATTCCTTTGATAAATGATCTACAATAATCATACATTTCTAAATAGGTTACAATGAAATTGATTTCAGTACAATGCATGCTTGCTTTTGCCACCAACATCATCACATGGACCTTTGCCATGAGGAGTGACAGACGTACCACTCCACTTTCAAATCAAACTCGTTGTCACAGGTTTATAACATTTTTCTTATTCTTACTGTGATGCAGAATCATCGGAAAAGTAAACTAGTTTATGCCAGTGTGTGATGACTATGTGCTGGAGAATCTGTTTCTCAAAATGAATGAACTAGAAAGCAAAATCAATTGCGTGATTAAAGTATGTGTCGGTAGAAGGAAAGTAAATCCAGTGGTAATACTGGATCTCATCTTGAATGACACATGAAATATTTTCTGAGAAATTGTAAATGATTATGCACTCAATTTTTAAGGTTTCTTTTTGTCCTTTTAAATATTCAGATTGTTTTTTTTTTGAGAATTAAGAAGTTTTAAGTCCTCAAGTTTCCCCAACAGTTAATCGGCAAAATCTTCAAGTGAAATGACAAGCTCTACAAGTTGACATCTATTAATAAACACCGTTTAAAGAATATGAAATCTATGAAGAAGTAAAATATAATCTCTTCCATGATGACTTCACAAACCTGTTCAATGCCAGGACACACTTCACAGTTTAATATAATTTAAACTCATTATTTAACTAACAAACCATCACACTTAAAAGGTTCCTTGTTTTGTTTTTATAGCTTAGAGCATGGGTTAAGCATTTTGGTGCGTTTTATCCACAATACTTTGGTCGAAGCTCAGCAAATTGAGAAATCTATTTTGATGTCAGGATTTTTTTTTCCTTAAAGGGACATTCTAGTCAAAATTTAAATGCATAGATGACTTACATTTTTGAATAGAATCCGATTTGTAATATACATGTATTGGCAAAAATGCTTCTAGTAAAAGTTATCACTGTTTTAGCGTTAACATTTTTCTGTGCACGTGCATGTGAAGCATAGCAAGATATTCTCAGTGCACCAACATTTAAAGTACAGTAGCTACTCATAACGCTAGTGGGGCTTGTATCATGTCAGCAATTAACAAATTGAGTCATTACCAGAAGGTAGAAGCACCTTAGGCTGTCTGAGCAAGTGCTGTGTTTAAAACGCTGGTATTTTAATCTACCTGCAGTGGACATATCATTACTTTTGGCAATGTCCTAAAATCCAAAAAAAATTAGAATAAAATCAATTACTGGTTTAGAAAGCTGAGTAAACAATCCTTTAAAATATGTGAGGAACTTATATTATTAACTAAGACTTAACCAAGAAAAGAAAGAAAAGTCCTCAATAAGGGGAGTTTAAGTAATTACTACAAAACCAGATAACCCTTGATCAATATGATACTGCCACTGATTCTGAAAATAGAATTAGATTTTTTTTTCTCTAAATGCTTGTCGTTGATTAGTTCCCTACCTAGGGAAACACAAACTGAAATTATGTTTCCATTACGAGGTTCGATTTTCTTAGAGGAGGCAATGCTAATAGGAGACTTATTCAGTTTGTATGATCGGGGGGATGAAGAGAGGAGAGTTGTCTAACTTCTTTGTTTTGTCCTGTTCTGGTTTGGTTTTATGTTGCTAATTTGTTTTTTAATTTAAGATATTCTAGCAGTGTATTTTGATGTAAAGAGTAAATGTGCCTTATTGTATATATCTGTAATTCAGGATCCATATCTCTACTGTATTATAACTAAAAAAGGATTGTTTGACTTACACTGTGTATTATGGTCTAAGGTGGTCCTGGGAGACTTACATTGTAACAAATGGGGGTTTTTTTGTTTTTGTTTTTTTTTTACACGTGTTTTGATTTTTCCAGACACCCTGCGAGGCATACTGAAAAAGCAAATGTGAGCTGATTAATTTGTTTACACTGTCGGAATGCAAATAAAAATAATTAAAAAAAAAATAAAGTTTTGAAAAAACAGAATTTATGTTTACCTGATAAATTACTTTCTCCAACGGTGTGTCCGGTCCACGGCGTCATCCTTACTTGTGGGATATTCTCTTCCCCAACAGGAAATGGCAAAGAGCCCAGCAAAGCTGGTCACATGATCCCTCCTAGGCTCCGCCTACCCCAGTCATTCGACCGACATTAAGGAGGAATATTTGCATAGGAGAAACCATATGGTACCGTGGTGACTGTAGTTAAAGAAAATAAATTATCAGACCTGATTAAAAAAACCAGGGCGGGCCGTGGACCGGACACACCGTTGGAGAAAGTAATTTATCAGGTAAACATAAATTCTGTTTTCTCCAACATAGGTGTGTCCGGTCCACGGCGTCATCCTTACTTGTGGGAACCAATACCAAAGCTTTAGGACACGGATGAAGGGAGGGAGCAAATCAGGTCACCTAAATGGAAGGCACCACGGCTTGCAAAACCTTTCTCCCAAAAATAGCCTCAGAAGAAGCAAAAGTATCAAACTTGTAAAATTTGGTAAAAGTGTGCAGTGAAGACCAAGTCGCTGCCCTACATATCTGATCAACAGAAGCCTCGTTCTTGAAGGCCCATGTGGAAGCCACAGCCCTAGTGGAATGAGCCGTGATTCTTTCGGGAGGCTGCCGTCCGGCAGTCTCGTAAGCCAATCTGATGATGCTTTTAATCCAAAAAGAGAGAGAGGTAGAAGTTGCTTTTTGACCTCTCCTTTTACCGGAATAAACAACAAACAAGGAAGATGTTTGTCTAAAATCCTTTGTAGCATCTAAATAGAATTTTAGAGCGCGAACAACATCCAAATTGTGCAACAAACGTTCCTTCTTTGAAACTGGTTTCGGACACAGAGAAGGTACGATAATCTCCTGGTTAATGTTTTTGTTAGAAACAACTTTTGGAAGAAAACCAGGTTTAGTACGTAAAACTGCATGGAACACCAGATAAGGAGGAGAACACTGCAGAGCAGATAATTCTGAAACTCTTCTAGCAGAAGAAATTGCAACTAAAAACAAAACTTTCCAAGATAATAACTTAATATCAACGGAATGTAAGGGTTCAAACGGAACCCCCTGAAGAACTGAAAGAACTAAGTTGAGACTCCAAGGAGGAGTCAAAGGTTTGTAAACAGGCTTAATTCTAACCAGAGCCTGAACAAAGGCTTGAACATCTGGCACAGCTGCCAGCTTTTTGTGAAGTAACACAGACAAGGCAGAAATCTGTCCCTTCAGGGAACTAGCAGATAATCCTTTTTCCAATCCTTCTTGAAGGAAGGATAGAATCTTAGGAATCTTAACCTTGTCCCAAGGGAATCCTTTAGATTCACACCAACAGATATATTTTTTCCAAATTTTGTGGTAAATCTTTCTAGTTACAGGCTTTCTGGCCTGAACAAGAGTATCGATAACAGAATCTGAGAACCCTCGCTTCGATAAGATCAAGCGTTCAATCTCCAAGCAGTCAGCTGGAGTGAAACCAGATTCGGATGTTCGAACGGACCCTGAACAAGAAGGTCTCGACTCAAAGGTAGCTTCCAAGGTGGAGCCGATGACATATTCACCAGATCTGCATACCAAGTCCTGCGTGGCCACGCAGGAGCTATCAAGATCACCGACGCCCTCTCCTGATTGATCCTGGCTACCAGCCTGGGGATGAGAGGAAACGGCGGGAACACATAAGCTAGTTTGAAGGTCCAAGGTGCTACTAGTGCATCCACTAGAGCCGCCTTGGGATCCCTGGATCTGGACCCGTAGCAAGGAACTTTGAAGTTCTGACGAGAGGCCATCAGATCCATGTCTGGAATGCCCCACAGCTGAGTGACTTGGGCAAAGATTTCCGGATGGAGTTCCCACTCCCCCGGATGCAATGTCTGACGACTCAGAAAATCCGCTTCCCAATTTTCCACTCCTGGGATGTGGATAGCAGACAGGTGGCAGGAGTGAGACTCCGCCCATAGAATGATTTTGGTCACTTCTTCCATCGCTAGGGAACTCCTTGTTCCCCCCTGATGGTTGATGTACGCAACAGTTGTCATGTTGTCTGATTGAAACCGTATGAACTTGGCCCTCGCTAGCTGAGGCCAAGCCTTGAGAGCATTGAATATCGCTCTCAGTTCCAGAATATTTATCGGTAGAAGAGATTCTTCCCGAGACCAAAGACCCTGAGCTTTCAGGGATCCCCAGACCGCGCCCCAGCCCATCAGACTGGCGTCGGTCGTGACGATGACCCACTCCGGTCTGCGGAATGTCATCCCTTGTGACAGGTTGTCCAGGGACAGCCACCAACGGAGTGAGTCTCTGGTCCTCTGATTTACTTGTATCTTCGGAGACAAGTCTGTATAGTCCCCATTCCACTGACTGAGCATGCACAGTTGTAATGGTCTTAGATGAATGCGCGCAAAAGGAACTATGTCCATTGCCGCTACCATCAAACCGATCACTTCCATGCACTGCGCTATGGAAGGAAGAGGAACGGAATGAAGTATCCGACAAGAGTCTAGAAGTTTTGTTTTTCTGGCCTCTGTCAGAAAAATCCTCATTTCTAAGGAGTCTATTATTGTTCCCAAGAAGGGAACCCTTGTTGACGGAGATAGAGAACTCTTTTCCACGTTCACTTTCCATCCGTGAGATCTGAGAAAGGCCAGGACAATGTCCGTGTGAGCCTTTGCTTGAGGAAGGGACGACGCTTGAATCAGAATGTCGTCCAAGTAAGGTACTACAGCAATGCCCCTTGGTCTTAGCACAGCTAGAAGGGACCCTAGTACCTTTGTGAAAATCCTTGGAGCAGTGGCTAATCCGAAAGGAAGCGCCACGAACTGGTAATGCTTGTCCAGGAATGCGAACCTTAGGAACCGATGATGTTCCTTGTGGATAGGAATATGTAGATACGCATCCTTTAAATCCACTGTGGTCATGAATTGACCTTCCTGGATGGAAGGAAGAATAGTTCGAATGGTTTCCATCTTGAACGATGGAACCTTGAGAAACTTGTTTAAGATCTTGAGATCTAAGATTGGTCTGAACGTTCCCTCTTTTTTGGGAACTATGAACAGATTGGAGTAGAACCCCAGCCCTTGTTCTCTTAATGGAACAGGATGAATCACTCCCATTTTTAACAGGTCTTCTACACAATGTAAGAATGCCTGTCTTTTTATGTGGTCTGAAGACAACTGAGACCTGTGGAACCTCCCCCTTGGGGGAAGCCCCTTGAATTCCAGAAGATAACCTTGGGAGACTATTTCTAGCGCCCAAGGATCCAGAACATCTCTTGCCCAAGCCTGAGCGAAGAGAGAGAGTCTGCCCCCCACCAGATCCGGTCCCGGATCGGGGGCCAACATTTCATGCTGTCTTGGTAGCAGTGGCAGGTTTCTTGGCCTGCTTTCCCTTGTTCCAGCCTTGCATTGGTCTCCAAGCTGGCTTGGCTTGAGAAGTATTACCCTCTTGCTTAGAGGACGTAGCACTTTGGGCTGGTCCATTTCTACGAAAGGGACGAAAATTAGGTTTATTTTTTGCCTTGAAAGGCCGATCCTGAGGAAGGGCGTGGCCCTTACCCCCAGTGATATCAGAAATAATCTCTTTCAAGTCAGGGCCAAACAGCGTTTTCCCCTTGAAAGGAATGTTAAGTAGCTTGTTCTTGGAAGACGCATCAGCTGACCAAGATTTCAACCAAAGCGCTCTGCGCGCCACAATAGCAAACCCAGAATTCTTAGCCGCTAACCTAGCCAATTGCAAAGTGGCGTCTAGGGTGAAAGAATTAGCCAATTTGAGAGCATTGATTCTGTCCATAATCTCCTCATAAGGAGGAGAATCACTATCGACCGCCTTTATCAGCTCATCGAACCAGAAACATGCGGCTGTAGCTACAGGGACAATGCATGAAATTGGTTGTAGAAGGTAACCCTGCTGAACAAACATCTTTTTAAGTAAACCTTCTAATTTTTTATCCATAGGATCTTTGAAAGCACAACTATCCTCTATGGGTATAGTGGTGCGTTTGTTTAAAGTGGAAACCGCTCCCTCGACCTTGGGGACTGTCTGCCATAAGTCCTTTCTGGGGTCGACCATAGGAAACAATTTTTTAAATATGGGGGGAGGGACGAAAGGAATACCGGGCCTTTCCCATTCTTTATTAACAATGTCCGCCACCCGCTTGGGTATAGGAAAAGCTTCTGGGAGCCCCGGGACCTCTAGGAACTTGTCCATTTTACATAGTTTCTCTGGGATGACCAACTTGTCACAATCATCCAGAGTGGATAATACCTCCTTAAGCAGAATGCGGAGATGTTCCAACTTAAATTTAAACGTAATCACATCAGGTTCAGCTTGTTGAGAAATGTTCCCTGAATCAGTAATTTCTCCCTCAGACAAAACCTCCCTGGCCCCATCAGACTGGGTTAGGGGCCCTTCAGAACCATTATTATCAGCGTCGTCATGCTCTTCAGTATCTAAAACAGAGCAGTCGCGCTTACGCTGATAAGTGTTCATTTTGGCTAAAATGTTTTTGACAGAATTATCCATTACAGCCGTTAATTGTTGCATAGTAAGGAGTATTGGCGCGCTAGATGTACTAGGGGCCTCCTGAGTGGGCAAGACTCGTGTAGACGAAGGAGGGAATGATGCAGTACCATGCTTACTCCCCTCACTTGAGGAATCATCTTGGGCATCATTGTCATTGTCACATAAATCACATTTATTTAAATGAATGGGAATTCTGGCTTCCCCACATTCAGAACACAGTCTATCTGGTAGTTCAGACATGTTAAACAGGCATAAACTTGATAACAAAGTACAAAAAACGTTTTAAAATAAAACCGTTACTGTCACTTTAAATTTTAAACTGAACACACTTTATTACTGCAATTGCGAAAAAACATGAAGGAATTGTTCAAAATTCACCAAATTTTCACCACAGTGTCTTAAAGCCTTAAAAGTATTGCACACCAAATTTGGAAGCTTTAACCCTTAAAATAACGGAACCGGAGCCGTTTTTAACTTTAACCCCTTTACAGTCCCTGGTATCTGCTTTGCTGAGACCCAACCAAGCCCAAAGGGGAATACGATACCAAATGACGCCTTCAGAAAGTCTTTTCTAAGTATCAGAGCTCCTCTCACATGCGACTGCATGTCATGCCTCTCAAAAACAAGTGCGCAACACCGGCGCAAAAATGAGGCTCTGCCTATGATTTGGGAAAGCCCCTAAAGAATAAGGTGTCTAAAACAGTGCCTGCCGATATTATTATATCAAAATACCCAGAATAAATGATTCCTCAAGGCTAAATATGTGTTAATAATGAATCGATTTAGCCCAGAAAAAGTCTACAGTCTTAATAAGCCCTTGTGAAGCCCTTATTTACGATCGTAATAAACATGGCTTACCGGATCCCATAGGGAAAATGACAGCTTCCAGCATTACATCGTCTTGTTAGAATGTGTCATACCTCAAGCAGCAAGAGACTGCTCACTGTTCCCCCAACTGAAGTTAATTGCTCTCAACAGTCCTGTGTGGAACAGCCATGGATTTTAGTGACGGTTGCTAAAATCATTTTCCTCATACAAACAGAAATCTTCATCTCTTTTCTGTTTCTGAGTAAATAGTACATACCAGCACTATTTCAAAATAACAAACTCTTGATTGAATAATAAAAACTACAGTTAAACACTAAAAAACTCTAAGCCATCTCCGTGGAGATGTTGCCTGTACAACGGCAAAGAGAATGACTGGGGTAGGCGGAGCCTAGGAGGGATCATGTGACCAGCTTTGCTGGGCTCTTTGCCATTTCCTGTTGGGGAAGAGAATATCCCACAAGTAAGGATGACGCCGTGGACCGGACACACCTATGTTGGAGAAAGCTATAGCTTTTATTAGACGCATTTTGGCTAATACATGGATATTACAAAAAGGCTTCTGTTTACAACTGAAATGTCTACATTCCTATTATGGCTGGAATGTCCCGTTTAATGCAACTCATGGATGTTACACAGTAAATTTTGGTGCCATCCTCTTTTTTTGTCAGGCATCAAATATGTGTGTATATGTGTGTGTATGTGTGTGTGTATGTGTATATAAATCAAATTATGCTTACCTGATAATTTCATTTTCTTCTGATGGAAAGAGTCCACAGCAGCATTCATTACTTTTGGGAAATAAGAACCTGGCCACCAGGAGGAGGCAAAGACACCCCAGCCAAAGGCTTAAATACTCCTCCCACTCCCCTCATCCCCAGGTCATTCTGCCGAGGAACAAGGAACAGTACAAGAAATATCAGGGTGAAAAGGTGCCAGAAGAATATAAGGACGCCCCACAGATTACGGGTGGGGTGCTGTGGACTCTTTCCATCAGAAGAAAATTAAATTATCAGGTAAGCATAATCTATGTTTTTCTTCTTAAATGGAAAGAGTCCACAGCAGCATTCATTACTTTTGGGAAATCAATACTCAAGCTAAAGAAGACACTGAATGACAAGACGGGAGGGTAAATAGGCGGCCCAAGCTGAGGGCACCAGACCTGAACCACAACCCAACAAAAAAATCCAGCTTCCTCAAAGCCAATAAAAATTTAAAGAAAAATTTGAAGAAAAGCGCTGGTGACACTGACTCGCAGTCAATCCAGAGCCAAACAGGAGACCGCAAACTGACTCGACTGAGCCAACAGTCCTCCAAGAGATACCGTTGCCCCAATAAATGGTTCCTCCAACCACCCTAAGCCCCAGGGGCAAGGCAAGGAACCGAAGAAACCAAAATGTTCCTTTAATACGACAGAAAAACAATTCAAGTGTGTGAAGACCCGGCTCACGGAGACAAAAATGGATCCAAACCAAGAAATAGGCCACACCACATGAAGCGAAAAAACGTAATAATCCGGACAATGATAGGAAAACATCTCCCCAACATCCTGCAAGCAAGGGCGTAACAGAAGACGCAAAGTCCTCCCTGCACCCACTCATAGAATACCAAATTACTCATCATGAAAATGTGTAATAGACCCAGGACAAACCTCAGGATCAAACAACACCGTGTCCATAACAAGGCGACACCAAAGAGCTTGCAAGGAATTAAGAAGCAGTCCACAGTAAGTGGACAGTATAAAAACAAACCCTCAAGAGAGGTCATTTTCTCAGCAATTTAAGTCGCCCAACCTACACTAAGGCCCCTAAAAAAAGGAGAACACAAACCTCCATCAAGGCCTCCCGAGAAGGAGAATATACCCTCGGAATCCGAAGGTAGAGAAAACCCATCCCCTATGTAGGAACAAGGAGAGAGAGAAAACCTCTCCATGCAAACTGAGCTAACAAGCTCTCACATACAAGGGATACCTCAATCTCTGGACCGCTCTGACATTCCTTTATTAAGAAAGCTGCCACATCAGGATTCAAACTCTAAGCCTTTAGCTTACTAGACAGGGTAGTTATCCCTTAGACCACTAAGTCCTTCCTGCAGACCCATACCCAGCTGGACCAACCCAGCCACACAGATCCAGTACAGGAACAAAAAGAATACCGAAACTGATACAGGAATGAGCGAAGAGATGGAAGAACCATCTCACCAGAGTACAAGGACAACCCAACTCTGACCCCAGATAAGGCCATAATCTGATAAGTTTCTATCAAAATAAGGCCCACAATCTGCTTAGAACCGGAAAGGCCCCAGGCGGATCACCTCCACCCTATGCCTCCCGACCTAAAGAGGTCTTAATAAAAAAAAACAAAAAAAAACTTCATCTCCAAAGAAAGGAGAATAGTCCCTATGAAACAACAGAGGCACAGCCGACAACTACCTGCAAAGCAGAAATCCACAGGGACACTAGCAACCGACCAGGGAATTGCAACCCTAAGGAGCAACAGAGAATGGAACCTCACGCCAGCAGTAGAGTCAAAACCCACACTCAAAGGCGCTAGCCACCCAGGAACTCCCAGATGACATGGGATACTCAGTAAAGGAGTAATAAATATTCTATATTCTAATACCAGGCCAAATCTGACCCGGACAGGTAGATAGATCAAGGACACAGCCCTAGTTCCCACTACCAGAGAACACCCCGACCAATCCCAGAATCCAAAAGGGATTAGGAAAAGGAGTAAAGCCCCAGAAACAGAGTTGCTGAAAGAAAATAGGTCCAGGCTTCTAATAGTTCAGGCAGTCTCACCCTAGAACTAAACACCCTAACTGGCCAAAAGTCAGACAAAAAGGGGAATGAACACATATCCTAAATTTGAATAACGAGAGACTCACAGGCCCCGACTAAAGGGACCATCCCTAGCTAAAGTTCCACGCTCCAAGGAGCTGGGCCAGAAGTCGTATGAAGGAACCTCTTACAGGGAACCTTGAAGTCCACTAAACCCTACGAGCCAGGCTAGGCTCTCCATTACCTCCACACAGGCAGAGGGAACAGCGAAAAATAAGGTGCTAAACCTTCCCAGCTCTGGGTAACCCTAAGCTAGACAAGTCCCCACAGGGATCAACCATCATCCGGGACGCGGATCAACCATCATCCGGGACGCAGATCCCCAAAAGGGTATCTGACTCACCAGGAGACATGAAAAGAAACCTAAAAGGTCTCAACACTTTGACAGACCATACAGTCCAAGAATAAAAACTGCATCTAGATACTAGAACAGCAGACACATTCCCTATAAAGAGTACAGAACTGCAACAGGTCTTCAAGAAAACCCTCCACAAGCTGAACAGCTTATCCAGAAGCCAGAAGACTCAGTCCTAACAGGACCATCCTGAAGCCTAAAACTAAAGGCAAATAACTCAAACAGCGGTAACGGGACCAAAGTCCGCCCACCCTCCCCCACCTGGAGGAGGCACACAAGGCATTGACGAAAATCAGATGACAGTGACGCAACAGAACACTCACCTATAACTAGAAGCTATAAGGACCGGTTAAATGCTTCCCGCCTCAGGAACCTTCGGGTTCCTCTTGAATGCTGCAGTGGAACATGAAAAAATGATAATCTGAGCACTCAGCGCTGCTACCAAACCACAGTCAAAACAGCGCCACGTGTCTGGGCAGCCACAAGACCAAACAAACCCAAACAGGGCCAGCCCGTACTAAGAGTCCTGACCAACAAGCTGCATAAACTCTCCCTCATGGGGGAAAAGGAAAACAGACATTTTAAACATAGGACTAACATGTCCAACAACTTCCGCAGAAGTAACCAAGAGTATCAATCCAAGATGGTTCTCAAAGGAAACAAAAACAAATAAAAGACAGCCATTGGATATAACTAAAATATTGAGGGTTATCCACCCAAAAAAGGACACGGGCCTACCTGTCGGACCAGCCAAACAGAGTCCCATCTCACAACTGGGAAAGCAACTCAAAAAAAGACAATAGGAGGAGATTACCTCATCCCCATATGTCTAACGTTTAGTACCATTCGGTCCATCGGACTGAAAATTCCCATACCTATATACTATAGGGTCATTCAGTGAGTGACTCAAACAGATGTCTGAGCAACACGTGAAGGCGCGCAATACGATACAGAAATGCACAACACTCCGGAACAGGACCCTCAGGATACTGTGGTGGCCCACCCCAAGGTGGAATTCTCGGGACAACAGAGCACAAGCACATTCTTAAAGCAACGTCTGGACTATGTAGAGGAGCCATCACCAACATTATCTGAAAGCAAAAGCGTGCTGCAAGTTCTGGGGGAACACACCACCCTGCATGGAGGAACTATAAACTGGGTTACCCGCATGTGTAAGAGGAACATTAGGTAGGGAACTCGCTCCTTGGGAGACAGGACACCCAGAGGCGGATGGCTCAGCAGACCCCTGATTCCCCAAGGAACAGGGTGCTCCCACATGGCAAATGGCACAAGTCCACGAGGATAAATCAGATTCAGCATCTGACACCAAATCTGAATCAGAAATTACAATCGTGTCGGTATCCGAATACTCCATAACTGAATCTGAAATGATCATAAACATGATTATAAAACCACCCTGTCCCATAACCCCCCTTAGGAGATATTAACCCTCGATTCCAAGATCAAACAGAGACTCACTGAGACCCATTGTTAAAAGTTAAACCCGCGAGGAGTTTTAGCCACACGGAAAACATATTACAGTACATTGCATAAAGTAAAATTAAACGATCTTACCGGAATCAACACTGTGGAACAGGAACACTGCCTTTCAAGTGTGACGAATAGTAGCATTGCCTCAGCCATGGACTTGAGAGAAAAAAAAAAACAGGCAGTGAAGCGAAATTAGACGCTGATTGTTTAAGGAGCTATTAATCTGGGGATGAGGGGAGTGGAAGGAGTATTTAATCCTTTGGCTGGGGTGTCTTTGCCTCCTCCTGGTGGCCAGGTTCTTATTTTGCAAAAGTAATGAATGCTGCTGTGGACTCTTTCCATTTAAGAATATATATGCGTCCAGAGAAATCTGTTGAGACATATCCGAATAATCGCAGTTCCACTGTCTCAGCATGCACAGCTGAAGTAGTCTAAGATGGAATCTGGCAAAAGGAATGTCTATGCTAGACACCATGAGACCAATCACCTCCATACACCGAGCCACAGAGCGCCTTAAGGAGGTCTGGAGGGCAAGACAGGCGGAAGTTAGCTTGTAACGTCTCTGGTCTGTAAGGAATATCCTCATGAATATGGAGTCTGTTATAGTACCCAGGAATTCCACCCTGGTATTGGGAATAAGAGAACTCTTTTCTAAGTTTATCTTCCATCCATTATATCGAAGAAATAGAAGAGCTTTCAAATGGTCTGCTGCCAGACAACAGGATGGTGCTTGAACCAGATTATCAAAGTATGGCGCTACTGCTATACCCTTGGTTCTGGCCACTGCAAGCAGAGCCCCTAGAACCTTAATAAAAACTCTTAGAGCAGTAGCAAGACCAAACGGAAGTGCAATAAAATGGAAGTGCTGGTCCAGGAACAAAAACCTTAGGAACTTGAAGTGTTCCTTGTGTATTGGAACGTGAAGCTCAGCATCCTTCAGATCTACCGTGGTCCTGAACTGTCCATCCTGAACTAAGGGAAAGATGGACTTTGTCTCCATCTTAAACGAGGGGACAGATAGGAATTTGTTTAAGCACTTTAGGTCCCGAATCAGGCGGAAAGATCCCTCCTTCTTTGGGACCACAAAAAAGGTTTGAGCAGTATCTCAGACCTCTTTCTGCAAGAGGTACCAGGACAATGACTCCCAGGGAGGAGAGATTCTTCACGCACCCTAGAAAAGCCTCTCTTTTCTGGCCTTGAAGACAGGTTTGACAAGAGGAATCTGCCCCTGGGTGGATGAGATTTGAAACCTATCCAGTATCCCTGATCAATGACCTCCAGGACCCCAAACCAAGCTTCTGAAAAGAGTGATAGTCTGCCCCCTACAAGATCCAGATCGGGGGCCGCTCCTTCATGCCGACTTTGTCTCGGCGGGCTTCTTCTGCTTGGATTTATTTCAGGATTGAGCCAGCTTTCAAGTCCCCTTGGATTGCTCGGGCTTTGCGGAGGGCTGCTGACTTTGGGATTTATCCGAACGAAAGGAACAAAAATTAGGACCTTGTCCCTTAGGTTTGTTCTTCTTATCCTGCAGTAAAGGGGCACCTTTGCCTCCAGCAACTGTGGTGATAATTGAGTCCAGGCGGCCTGGGCCCAATATAATTTTTCCCTTAAATGGGAGGGAAAGAAGTCCTAACTTCAAAGTCAAAGTAATGTCCGCAGATCAGGACTTCAGCCAGAGTGCCCTATGGGCTTGAACAGAAAAACCTGAAGCCTTGGCATTAAGGCGAATAATTTGCATCACAAATAAAAGAATTAGCCACCCTTAAGGCCTTGATTCTTTCTTGATCACGTCGAGGGGGCCCTCCACCTCGATCAACTCCAATAAGGAGTCGCACCAGTACGTAGCTGCTCCAGCAACTGCCGCTTGAAACAAATATCCTGTATGTTGAAACATCTTTCTTAAGAGTTTCTATTTTCTTAGCCATGGGCTCTTTAAAAACGTCAAACTATCCTCAAGCGGGATAGTAGTGCGTTTAGCAAGCGTGGAGATACGGCCATCCACCTTGGGGATGGAACCCCACAACTCCAATTTAGAATCCAGAACCGGGAACAATTTTAAAGGAAGAAGGGGAAAATAAAGAACCAATCCTTTCCAATTCATTCTTAATACTCTTCACCATCTTTACGGGATCCGGGAATGTCTGTGGTACAACCCTGTCCTCGTAGACCTTATCTAATTTAGGAATCAAAGGTTTCTCAGACGATTTAGGCTCTGGAACCTCTAACGTAGCCAAAATTTCCTTTAGCAGAAAGCGTAAAATGTTAAATACTAAATCTATAGTCTGATTCCTCCGTAGCTGGAGGCTTAGAGGCAGCAGATTCCGACTCAGAAAGAGCACCCTCTAAAGTATCAGAGGCGTCTTCATCATCGGATAATCTTGTATCGATAAATCCAATAATCGAGTAGATGACCACTGGGAAGGATAGCAATATTTGGCCTTTCGCTTAGCAGGGCGAGGTAGAGCACTAAAGGCCGCAGACACTGCCGTTTGTAACTGCTCAGTAAAGTCTGGCGGTAAAAGGGCCCCTCCAGATGGAGGATTAGGAGTGCTATGGGAAGCTGCATGTGTATTAGGAAATGACTGTAGGGTGCGCACCTCACGGGACGGAGACTCCTCAGAGGTGGACGGCTCAGTGGTATCAAACATATTAACTTTGACACGATTACTTTATCAAGGCATGTGGAACATAATTGAGCAGGTGGATATACCGCAGTATCCTTACAATATAGACAGGTATTAGACTTAGGTAAAGAGGAAGTACCCTCTAACGCATCAGAATCCTCCATAGCTTGCGCTCATAAAGCAGACTATTGAATAAGATAAAACGGCACCTTTATACCCCCAATGGCTGGGGCACTTACCACCTCCTATAACGCAGGCCAAACAGAGAAACTGCTTCTTCTCTGGTAACCCGCACGGTCAGGAAAGAGTAAATCAGTGTGACCACACCGGTCACGTCATGCGCAACGCAGGACAGCCCCTGCTATAATAGGGAAAAAGAGCGCCAAGCCTTTCAGGCTGCGCAGCTTCCAAAAACAAAAGTAAAAACATGTACGTTCCAACATCTGTCTGAGCCTCATCTCACACATGTTGCAGCATAATCATAATAAAATACAATTATGTGATTAACCCCCCCCCTGTTCAATAATCCCCCTCCGGAGAGATTAACCCTTGATTCCATACAGATAAAAGGAGCCACACAGTGACCGTCTTCTTGCGTCATCATATGTGTATAAAAAAATGAAACGATCTTACCGGAATCTATGCCGTGGAACAGAAAACACAGCCTCTCAAGATTGACAGTCTTGTAGCTTCGCTCCTGACATGGACTTGAGTGATGGAAGCAGGCGGTGAAACTCAAACACCGATTGCTTAGGAGCTGTTAAGAGTCTGGATGAGTTCGCAGAAAGACTCTCCCTGCATCTCCAGACTAATATTCGTCAATGCTCTCACTGAGAGGCTAACAAAACTACTTAAAACTCCAGTCCCATTTCGAAGGGTAGATACCCTTCATAAGGAACTACTCCTAATCTTATTACACTTCTCTGCCAACCTCCTGTGACAAAAGGCAAAGAATTACAGCCTTTGGCTGGGGTTTCTTTGCCTCCTCCTGGTGGCCAGGTTTAGTATTTCCCAACAGTAAGGAATGATGCCATGGACACTCCTCATATTAAGGAGGAAAGAATTTTCAAAACATTTTAAATAAATCAAATCTAAAATTTTGATCAAGCAGAAATCAATAACCAATTTTCAGAAAAATAAAAAATAGTAAGGCAACCTGCATTTTTATATTTGACATAGAAAGAACCAGTGACCAGGAGCTGAATCCCAGGTGTAATGGCTTGTGGACTCTCACCACCTTATGAAATAAACTCGTCTTCCTAAATGCTACTGATAGGGAACAAATATATCTTACTTTAAAACCCGGTTTGGTTTCATTATGCAGACTACTCAAATATA
Source organism: Bombina bombina (assembly GCF_027579735.1). Lineage (NCBI taxonomy): Eukaryota > Metazoa > Chordata > Amphibia > Anura > Bombinatoridae > Bombina > Bombina bombina. Next base: position 772,118,037 of record NC_069500.1, on the reverse strand, counting down.
TTCTACCTAACAGGACAGGCAGGTGATATGACCAATTTACTTGACAGTGGCAATTGATGTCTACCTGCATTCATAGGGCTCTTCTTCCAGTTTCCGGTTGTCATGTTATTCTTGTTCAAAGGACGCTCACCAGGCTTTAGCGACCGACTAACAAGGGTTGCTGAATTGGCCAACTTGGTCGTAGGGGGAAACGTATGCAGGACTCCTCTCGTGGTCCCTGGCAGTCCACGGGATATAGGTGTTGGACTCTAAATGTGGAGAGAGAAGAAAAAAAAAAGGAGGGGGGCAGTTATAAAATAATATATTATATATATATATATATATATATATATATATATATATATATATATATATATATATATATATATATATAAAAAACAGAATTTATGCTTACCTGATAAATTACTTTCTCCAACAGTGTGTCCGGTCCACGGCGTCATCCATAACTTGTGGGAATATTCTCTTCCCCAACAGGAAATGGCAAAGAGCACAGCAAAAGCTGTCCATATAGTCCCTCCTAGGCTCCGCCCACCCCAGTCATTCGACCGACGGACAGGAGAAAAACAGGAGAAACCATAAGGTGCCGTGGTGACTGTAGTTAAAGAAAGAAATTCATCAAACCTGATTAAAAAACCAGGGCGGGCCGTGGACCGGACACACCGTTGGAGAAAGTAATTTATCAGGTAAGCATAAATTCTGTTTTCTCCAACATTGGTGTGTCCGGTCCACGGCGTCATCCATAACTTGTGGGAACCAATACCAAAGCTTTAGGACACGGATGAAGGGAGGGAGCCAATCAGGTTACCTAAACAGAAGGCACCACGGCTTGCAAAACCTCTCCCAAAAATAGCCTCCGAAGAAGCAAAAGTAACAAATTTGTAGAATTTGGCAAAAGTGTGCAGGGAAGACCAAGTCGCTGCCTTACATATCTGATCAACAGAAGCCTCGTTCTTGAAGGCCCATGTAGAAGCCACAGCCCTAGTATAATAAATTTTATTTTTATTGTTTGAAGTTCACAGGACATATACAAAGTAAACATGTTGTTTCCACATAAATATAATAATATATTACAAAACATAATCATCCATGACTCTTATTATATAATTAGCTTAGCAGTGTTTTAATTCTACTACTATACATAATATTAGTTTTATTCATGTAGAACACAGGCCTAATAAATAAATAAATAAATAAAAAAAAACGAACCTCAACCTTTTCTAGTCTTTGAATTCAGAAGGTACTAAAAAAAATAAACATTCTTATATATTTAAATTAAAGTTACTACCAGAAATTAACTTGGCGTTTCACTAATCTTACCTATGCTATACCATATTCTGTAAACCAACCTTAATAAGGCTAAGGGGGGGGGTTAGGACAAGTTGTTCAGGGGGAGTGTGGGAGGGGGAGAGAGAGAAGAGAAAAAAAAAAAAAAAAAAAGGGGGGAAACATGAGGGGCAATATACAGCGGAGGGTTTCTATTTTGATTATATATTATTTCTATATCTCCTAATAAATTCTAGCCATTTGTGTTCGAATCTATCTTGATGATTGGTTCCCTGGTTGAGGCTATCAATATGTTCTATTTGATATTGTGCATGAAGTTAAATTATTAATTGTAGGTTCCCTAGTGGCTTTCCAGTTTTTTAGGATGAGATATCTGCCTCCTAGGATTACTGTATTAATAAAATCAGTATTAGGGACATATTCCCCAAGATCTCTGTATCTGTAAATGTGTATCTGTAAATTGAGTAATCTATTCATCCAGAACTGTACTCGCTGCCAAAATTGCTGGACCTTGGGGCAGCTCCAGAACATGTGGACCAGGTCGGCACTGATGGTACTACATCGAGGGCACAGGTTTGAGACATTCCCATACCATCTATTTAAAGTAGCCGGTGGTATATATATACGATTCAAGATTTTGAACTGTGATTCTCGCCATGATGCGGAAAGAGTTGCATGTTCTACCGAAATTATACTCTGTTTTATTTTATGTGGGTCCATATTTTGAATATCTTTAGTCCACTTTTCAGATATCTCTAATATATTTATTTCCCCGGTCTCCGTTTGTACCATCCGATACCAGTAACTAATTGACCGTTTACACGCTTTAAAAAGAGCGAGCCCCATTTTAATACCCGGGTGTACCCACTCCTTGGTACAGTTTTTAATGGTTTCATTATACCAGTGGCGAACTTGAAGATAGGCATAAAATTCTGTGTTGTTAAGTTGGAACTGGTCTCTAAGTGCTGTGAATGTATACACCCGGGTAGTTTCTGGGTCCCTAAACTGAGATAGATATTTGAGTCCTAGTATAGCCCATTTATTAAACATTTGACTCCTGATACCTGGTGGGAAACAAGGGTTCCCAGAAATAGGGACTAAGTTCGAGATCAGCGGGTCATCATTCATACTGGTCTTAATACCCTGCCAGGCTTTAATGATATGAAACAAAGTGAATTTATTTTTGACCATGTGTGGTAGTTTCTTAATCGGGCAGTGTAGTAGTCATATGGCAAGACTAATTTTTGTTCTATTTCTAATGACGCCACATAGTTCCCCCCAGTAAGCCAGTCCATAGCTACCTTTGCCAGACATACTCTGTTGTAGCTACAGAAATTTGGTAACGCTAGACCCCCGTATTGTCTTAGGTGTGACAACTTCTGTAAAGCTATACGTTTTTTACCACTACCCCAAATAAACAATCTAATAGAACTATTTAAACGCTTAAGATCAGAATTTGTTATTGGAATTGGGATATTTTGCATTAAATACATCAATTTAGGTAAAGTAATCATTTTTATCAAGTTAATTTTTGCCGTCATTGACAGAGGGAATTTTGCCCAATTTCTAAGCTCTATCTGTATTTTATTTAACAACGGAGTAAAATTCAGAGAGTACCATTCTGCCGGATCGGTACTGATCTTAATGCCCAGGTACGTAATATATGAATCCGCTATTTTAAAGGGTGGAGTATAGCCATTACTTGCAGCTTTTGTTATCCATAATAAGTCTGATTTTGCTGCATTTATTTTATATCCTGAAAATGTTCCAAATGTATTATTTCCAATAGAGTAGGGATCTCGAATTCAGGATTGTTAAGGAATAATAATAGGTCGTCTGCATATAGTAATAGTTTAAGGTATTTATCTCCTAACAGAATCCCTTCTAGATGCTTTTTTAACATAGTTGCCAATGGCTCAATTGCGAGGTTGAAAAGAAGGGGTGAGATCGGGAAGCCTTGTTTAGTACCTGTCAGAATATGAAAAATTTCAGTGGGTATTCCATTTACCAACAACATTGCAGAAGCATTTGTGTATAAAGCTTTGATACAGTTTAGATAATTTCCACTAAAGCCAAATTGTCTCATAGTAAAAAAAAAAGATGATCCCAGGTAATCGAATGCCTTCTGGGCATCTAACGAAAGGATCGCCGGTTTTATTCGCCTATTTGTGCATACTGGTCGGAAAAAATCTAAAAGAAGATTTTACGAATACTAGCCGTTGGGTTTCGGTGTAACATAAAACCGACCTGGTCCACATGTATCAAGGAGCCGAGGATCCCCTTAAGTCTATTTGCTAAGATTGCTGTATAGATTTTGTAATCTGCGTTAAGCAGTGAGATGGGACGATATGAGTCCAACGATTCTGGATCTCTCTCTTTTTTTGGGACGAGTACAATTCTGGATGCTACAAAGTAGGAAGAGGGGACCCCACCATTGCAAAAGTACTGGTTAAATAACTTTACCAATGGGGCATTTATCTCCTCCCTAAGAATTTTATAAAATTCGGCTGGTAACATATCCGGGCCAGCGGCTTTATCCAGTTTTAGTTTATCTACTGCTTGATAGATTTCTGTCGAAGTGATAGGTAAATTCAAATTGACTACTTCATCTGTAGTTAATTTTGGGAGAGAGATGTTTCCCCAGAACCGATCTTTATTTTGACTATCTGTGGGGCAGAGTACAGTTTTTTAAAAAAGCTAACAAAACCTTTTTTGATTGCTTCTGCTTCGGTAACTCGAATACCGTCTACTATAGCAAACTTGATGGTTTTCTGAGATTTACATACTTTGACACAGTTAGCTAGAAGCTTGCCTATTTTACTGCCATATCTATGGTAAATAGCTCTTTGGTTTAAATCTTGACGGGTTACTTTCTGTAAACTAACTGAGTCCCACTCCTGTTTCGCTTTGATGTATTTCTGCCAATTAGTCGATGTGGGTGCCCCTATATAGGCATTATATGCATTCCTGAGCCGGTTAGAAAGTTCTATTTCCCTTAGACGTGTTCTTGCCCTAAGTTTAGACATATAATTTTTTATTTCTCCTCTTATCACAGCTTTGGCTGTTTCCCAAAAAATCTCGGGTTTATTGTTATATGCAGAATTTTGTATTGCATATTCATGCCACCTATCTATAATGTATTTCCTAAAATTGATTGGCATCATATAAATATCGCGGAAAATGATAACCTCTGGTTGTTTGATATGTATTATTATCAGATCCACATTCTAAAAATATAGGGGCGTGGTCTGAAATGGTGAAGTCCCCGATTTGCGTTTTTATCTCGCTTCTGAACAGACTGTCTGAGCCCAAAAAAACAATTTATGCTTACCTGATAAATTTATTTCTCTTGTAGTGTATCCAGTCCACGGATCATCCATTACTCATGGAATATATTCTCCTTCCCAACAGGAAGCTGCAAGAGTCCACCCACAGCAAAGCTGCTATATAGCTCCTCCCCTAACTGCCATATTCAGTCATTCGACCGAAAACATGCAGAGAAAGGAAAAACCATAGGGTGCAGTGGTGACTGTAGTTCAAATGAAAAAATTACCTGCCTTAAAGTGACAGGGCGGGCCGTGGACTGGATACACTACAAGAGAAATAAATTTATCAGGTAAGCATAAATTATGTTTTCTCTTGTTAAGTGTATCCAGTCCACGGATTATCCATTACTTATGGAATACCAATACCAAAGCTAAAGTACACGGATGATGGGAGGGACAAGGCAGGTACTTAAACGGAAGTTACCACTGCCTGTAAAAAACCCTTTCTCCCAAAAATAGCTTTTGAAGAAGCAAGGTATCAAATTTGTTAAATTTGAAAAGTATGAAGCGCAGACCAAGACTCCGTCTTGTAAATCTGTTCAACAGAAGCCACATTTAAAAAAGGCCCAAGTGAAAACCACAGCTCTAGTAGAATGAGCTGTAATCCCTTCAGGAGGCTGCTGTCCAGCAGTCTCATAAGCTAAATGAATTATGCTTTTTAACCAAAAAGACAGAGAGGCTGCTGAAGTCTTTTGACCTCTCCTCTGTCCAGAATAGACAACAAACAAGGTGAACGTTTGATGAAAACTGTAGTAGCTTGTAAGTAAAACTTTAAAGCACAAACCACGTCCAATATTGTGTAATAGACGTTCCTTCTTTGAGGAAGGATTAGGATACAAGCATGGAACAACTATCTCTTGAGTGATGTACTTGTTAGATACCACCTTAGGAAAAAAAACAGGTTGGTACGCAGGACTACCTTATCCGTACGAAGGACCAGATAAGGAGAATCACATTGTAACAAAGATAACTTGGAGACTCTACGAGTCGAGGAATTAGCTACCCAAAAGGAACTTTCCAAGATAAAGATTGATATCTATGGAACAAAAAAGGTTCAAACGGAACTTCTTGAAGAACCTTAAGAATCAGGTTTAAGCTCCATGGCGGAGCAACAGTTTTAAACACAGGCTTGGATCTAACCAAAGCCTGACCAAATGCCTGAACGTCTAGAATACCTGCCAGACGCTTGTGCAAAAAAATAGACCGAATTAAAATCTGTTCCCTTTTAAGGAATTAGCTGACAACCCTTTTCTCAAAAACATCTTGGAGAAAAGATAATATCCTGGGAATCCAGACTTTACTCCATGAGTAACCCTTGGATTCATAACAATCAGATATTTACACCATATCTATGTTCAATTTTCCTAGAGACAGGCTTTCATGTCTGTATTAAGGTATCAATGACTGACTCGGAGAAGCCATGCTTTGATAACATCAAGCGTTCAGTCTCCAGGCAGTCCATCTCAGATTGATTCTATTTAGATGGTTGAAAGGACCCTGAGGTAGAGGGACCTGTCTCAGAAGCAGAGACCGTGATGGAAAGGATGACATGTCCACCAGATCTGCATACCAGGTCCTGCGTGGCTACGCAGGCGCTGTCAAAAACACCAAAGCCCTCTCCTGCTTGGTCTTGACCTCCGGAGGAAATCCCACTCCCCCGGAAGAAAAGTCTGACGACTTAGAAAATCCACCTCCCAGTTCTCAACACCTGGGATATGGATAGCTGATAGACAAGAGTGAGTCTCTGTCCAGTGAATTATTGTAAGACTTCTAACATCGCTAGGGAACTTCTGTTCCCCCTTGATGGCTGATGTAAGCCACAGTCGTGTATATTGTCCGACTGAGTATGATGTACCTCAGAGTTGCTAACTGAGGCCAAGTCTGAAGAGCATGGAATATCACTCCCAGTTCCAGAATATTTATTAGAAGGAGGGTCTCCTCCTAAGTCCACTATCCCTGAGCCTTCAGGGAGTTCCAGACTGCATCCCAACCTAAAAGGCTGGCATCTATTGTAACAATTGTCCCATCTGACCTGCGGAAGGTCATACCCTTGGACAGATGGACCCGACAGTCACCAGAGAAGAGAATATCTGGTCTCTTGGTCCAGGTTTAACAGGGGGACAAATCTGTGTAATCCCCGTTCCTCTGACTGAGCATGCATAGTTGCAGCGGTCTGAAATGTAGACGTGCAAACGGTACTATGTCCCTTGCCGCTACAATTAAGCCGATTTCATTCATGTACTGAGCCACCGAAGGGCGCGGATGGGATGAAAAAACACGGCAGAAATTTAGAAACTTTTGACAACCTGGACTCCGTCAGGTAAATTTTCATTTCTACAGAATCTATCAGAGTCCCTAGGAGGGAAACCCTTGAGATTGGGGATAGAGAACTCTTTCCTTGTTCACTTTCCACCCATGTGATCTCAGAAATGCCAGTACTACGTCCGTATGAGACTGGGCAATTTGGATGTTTGACGCCTGTATCAGGATGTCGTCTAAATAAGGGGCCACTTCTATGCCCCGCGGTCTAAGGACCGCCAAAGCGACCCCAGAACCTCCATAAAGATTCTTGGGGCTGTAGATATCCCAAAGGAAAGAGCTACAAACTGGTAATGCCTGTCTAGAAAGGCAAACCTGAAAAACGATGGTGATCTTTATGCATCACAATGTGAGGATAAGTATCCTTCAAATCCATTGTAGTCCTCTATTGACTCTCCTGGATCATAGTTAAGATGGTACGAATAGTTTCCATCTTAAATGACGGAATTCTGAGGAATTTGTTTAAGATCTTTAGATCCAAAATAGGTCTGAAGGTTCCCTCTCCTTGGGAACCACAAACAGATTTGAGTAAAAACTCTGTCCCTGTTCCTCTCTTGGAACTGGATGGATCTCGTACACAATGTAAGAATGCCTCCTTCTTTATCTGGTTTGCAGATAATTGTGAAAGGCGAAATCTCCCCTTTTTTTGGGGGGGGAATCTTTGAAATCCAGAAGATATCTCTGGGATATAAATTCCAATGCCTAGGGATCCTGGGCATCTCTTGCCCACGCCTGGGCGAAGAATGAAAGTCTGCCCCCTATAGGATCCGTTACCGGATAGGGAGCCGTTCTACATGCTGTCTTAGAGGCAGCAGCAGGCTCCTTGGCCTGCTTATCTTTGTTCCAGGTCCGATTGTCTCCAGACCGCCTTGGACTGAGCAAAAATTCCCTCTTGTTTTGCCTTAGAGGAAGAGGATGCCACACCTGCCCTGAAGTTTTTAAAAGGCACGAAAATTAGACTTTTTTTTTTTTTTTTTTTTTTGGCCCTTGATTTGGACCTATCCTGAGGAAGGGCATGACCTTTTCCTCCAGTGATATAAGCAATAATCTCCTTCAAACCAGGCCCGAATAGGGTCTGCCCCTTGAAGGGAAGTTAAGTAGCTTATTAAAGTCACGACAGCTGACCATGATATAAGCCATAGCGCTCTGCGCGCCAGTATAGTAAAAAACAGAATTCTTAGCCGTTAGTCTAGTCAAATGAACAAGGCATCAGAAAACAAAGGAATTGGCTAGCATAAGCTTGTCAAATATATTCATCCAATGGAGTCGCTTAACTGTAAAGCCTCATCAAGAGACTCAACCCAGAATGCCGCAGCAGCAGTGACAGAAGCAATGTATGCAAGGGGCTGCAGGATAAAACCCTGTTGAATAAACATTTTTTATCCATTGGATCTAAAAAAGCACAACAGTCCTCGTCAGAGGTAGTGGTACGCTTAGCTAGAGTAGAAACTCTTCTCTCCACCTTAGGAACTGTCTGCCAGAAGTCCCGTGTGGTGGTAACTATTAGAAAACATTCTTCTAAAAAATAGGAGGGGAAGAGAACGGCACACCTGGTCTATCCCATTCCTTATTAAAAAAATTTTTTAGTAAACCTCTTTAGGTATTGGAAAAACATCAGTACACACCGGCACTGCATATTATTTATCCAGTCTACACAATTTCTCTGGCCCTGAGATTGTACACATTCATTCAGAGCAGCCAAAGCCTCCCTGAGCAACAAGTGGAGGTTCTCAAGCATAAATTTTAAATGTAGAAATATCAGAATCAGGTTAAATCATCTTCCCTGAATCAAAAAAAATCACCCACAGACTAAGCATATTGTGAGGTAGTATCATACATGGTTCTTAAAGCGTCTGTATGCTCTGTATCTACCCCCAGAGCTAACTGCTTTCCTTTAATTTCAGGTAGTCTGACTAATACTGCTGCCAGAATATTATTCACCACCTTTGCCATGTCTTGTAAAATAAACGCTATGGGCGCCCTTGATGTACTTGGCGCCATTTGAGCGTGAGTCCCTGAAGCGGGAGTCGAAGGGTCTGACACATGGGGAGAGTTAGTCGGCATAACTTTCCCCTCGACAGAATCCCCTGGTAAAAGAAACGCTATGGGTGCCCTTGATGTACTTGGCGCCATTTGAGCGTGAGTCCCTAAAGCGGGAGTCAAAAGGTCTGACGCGTGGGGAGAGTTAGTCGGCATAACTACCCCCACGACAGAATCCTCTGGTGATAATGTTTTTAAAGACAAAAAATGATCTTTATTGTTTAACATGAAATCAGTACATCTGGTACACATTCTAAGATGGGGTTCCACCATGGCTTTAAAACATAATGAACACAGAGCTTCCTCTATGTTAGACATGTTAGAACAGACTAATAATGAGACTAGTAAGCTTGGAAAACACTTTAAATCAAGTTAACAAGCAAATATATAAAACGTTACTGTGCCCTTAAGAGAAACAAATTTTGTCAAAATTTGAAAAAAAAAAAAAAAAAAAAAAGGCAGTAAAACAAACGAAATTTTTACAGTACATGTAATAAGGTAACAGAGCATTGCACCCACTTGCAAATGGATGATTAACCCCTTAATGCAAAAAACAGATAAAAAAAAAAAAAAAACAGAATTTATGTTTACCTGATAAATTACTTTCTCCAACGGTGTGTCCGGTCCACGGCGTCATCCTTACTTCTGGGATATTCTCTTCCCCAACAGGAAATGGCAAAGAGCCCAGCAAAGCTGGTCACATGATCCCTCCTAGGCTCCGCCTACCCCAGTCATTCGACCGACGTTAAGGAGGAATATTTGCATAGGAGAAACCATATGGTACCGTGGTGACTGTAGTTAAAGAAAATAAATTATCAGACCTGATTAAAAAAACCAGGGCGGGCCGTGGACCGGACACACCGTTGGAGAAAGTAATTTATCAGGTAAACATAAATTCTGTTTTCTCCAACATAGGTGTGTCCGGTCCACGGCGTCATCCTTACTTGTGGGAACCAATACCAAAGCTTTAGGACACGGATGAAGGGAGGGAGCAAATCAGGTCACCTAAATGGAAGGCACCACGGTTTGCAAAACCTTTCTCCCAAAAATAGCCTCAGAAGAAGCAAAAGTATCAAACTTGTAAAATTTGGTAAAAGTGTGCAGTGAAGACCAAGTCGCTGCCCTACATATCTGATCAACAGAAGCCTCGTTCTTGAAGGCCCATGTGGAAGCCACAGCCCTAGTGGAATGAGCTGTGATTCTTTCGGGAGGCTGCCGTCCGGCAGTCTCGTAAGCCAATCTGATGATGCTTTTAATCCAAAAAGAGAGAGAGGTAGAAGTTGCTTTTTGACCTCTCCTTTTACCGGAATAAACAACAAACAAGGAAGATGTTTGTCTAAAATCCTTTGTAGCTTCTAAATAGAATTTTAGAGCGCGAACAACATCCAAATTGTGCAACAAACGTTCCTTCTTTGAAACTGGTTTCGGACACAGAGAAGGTACGAAAATCTCCTGGTTAATGTGTTTGTTAGAAACAACTTTTGGAAGAAAACCAGGTTTAGTACGTAAAACCACCTTATCTGCATGGAACACCAGATAAGGAGGAGAACACTGCAGAGCAGATAATTCTGAAACTCTTCTAGCAGAAGAAATTGCAACTAAAAACAAAACTTTCCAAGATAATAACTTAATATCAACGGAATGTAAGGGTTCAAACGGAACCCCCTGAAGAACTGAAAGAACTAAATTGAGACTCCAAGGAGGAGTCAAAGGTTTGTAAACAGGCTTAATTCTAACCAGAGCCTGAACAAAGGCTTGAACATCTGGCACAGCTGCCAGCTTTTTGTGAAGTAACACAGACAAGGCAGAAATCTGTCCCTTCAGGGAACTTGCAGATAATCCTTTTTCCAATCCTTCTTGAAGGAAGGATAGAATCTTAGGAATCTTAACCTTGTCCCAAGGGAATCCTTTAGATTCACACCAACAGATATATTTTTTCCAAATTTTGTGGTAAATCTTTCTAGTTACAGGCTTTCTGGCCTGAACAAGAGTATCGATAACAGAATCTGAGAACCCTCGCTTCGATAAGATCAAGCGTTCAATCTCCAAGCAGTCAGCTGGAGTGAAACCAGGTTCGGATGTTCGAACGGACCCTGAACAAGAAGGTCTCGTCTCAAAGGTAGCTTCCAAGGTGGAGCCGATGACATATTCACCAGATCTGCATACCAAGTCCTGGGTGGCCACGCAGGAGCTATCAAGATCACCGACGCCCTCTCCTGATTGATCCTGGCTACCAGCCTGGGGATGAGAGGAAATGGCGGGAACACATAAGCTAGTTTGAAGGTCCAAGGTGCTACTAGTGCATCCACTAGAGCCGCCTTGGGATCCCTGGATCTGGACCCGTAGCAAGGAACTTTGAAGTTCTGACGAGAGGCCATCAGATCCATGTCTGGAATGCCCCACAGCTGAGTGACTTGGGCAAAGATTTCCGGATGGAGTTCCCACTCCCCCGGATGCAATGTCTGACGACTCAGAAAATCCGCTTCCCAATTTTCCACTCCTGGGATGTGGATAGCGGACAGGTGGCAGGAGTGAGACTCCGCCCATAGAATGATTTTGGTCACTTCTTCCATCGCTAGGGAACTCCTTGTTCCCCCCTGATGGTTGATGTACGCAACAGTTGTCATGTTGTCTGATTGAAACCGTATGAACTTGGCCCTCGCTAGCTGAGGCCAAGCCTTAAGAGCATTGAATATCGCTCTCAGTTCCAGAATATTTATCGGTAGAAGAGATTCTTCCCGAGACCAAAGACCCTGAGCTTTCAGGGATCCCCAGACCGCGCCCCAGCCCATCAGACTGGCGTCGGTCGTGACAATGACCCACTCTGGTCTGCGGAATGTCATCCCTTGTGACAGGTTGTCCAGGGACAGCCACCAACGGAGTGAGTCTCTGGTCCTCTGATTTACTTGTATCTTCGGAGACAAGTCTGTATAATCCCCATTCCACTGACTGAGCATGCACAGTTGTAATGGTCTTAGATGAATGCGCGCAAAAGGAACTATGTCCATTGCCGCTACCATCAACCCGATCACTTCCATGCACTGAGCTATGGAAGGAAGAGGAACGGAATGAAGTATCCGACAAGAGTCTAGAAGCTTTGTTTTTCTGGCCTCTGTCAGAAATATCCTCATTTCTAAGGAGTCTATTATTGTTCCCAAGAAGGGAACCCTTGTTGACGGAGATAGAGAACTCTTTTCCACGTTCACTTTCCATCCGTGAGATCTGAGAAAGGCCAGGACTATGTCCGTGTGAGCCTTTGCTTGAGGAAGGGACGACGCTTGAATCAGAATGTCGTCCAAATAAGGTACTACAGCAATGCCCCTTGGTCTTAGCACAGCTAGAAGGGACCCTAGTACCTTTGTGAAAATCCTTGGAGCAGTGGCTAATCCGAAAGGAAGCGCCACGAACTGGTAATGCTTGTCCAGGAATGCGAACCTTAGGAACCGATGATGTTCCTTGTGGATAGGAATATGTAGATACGCATCCTTTAAATCCACCGTGGTCATGAATTGACCTTCCTGGATGGAAGGAAGAATAGTTCGAATGGTTTCCATCTTGAACGATGGAACCTTGAGAAACTTGTTTAAGATCTTGAGATCTAAGATTGGTCTGAACGTTCCCTCTTTTTTGGGAACTATGAACAGATTGGAGTAGAACCCCATCCCTTGTTCTCTTAATGGAACAGGATGAATCACTCCCATTTTTAACAGGTCTTCTACACAATGTAAGAATGCCTGTCTTTTTATGTGGTCTGAAGACAACTGAGACCTGTGGAACCTCCCCCTTGGGGGAAGCCCCTTGAATTCCAGAAGATAACCTTGGGAGACTATTTCTAGCGCCCAAGGATCCAGAACATCTCTTGCCCAAGCCTGAGCGAAGAGAGAGAGTCTGCCCCCCACCAGATCCGGTCCCGGATCGGGGGCCAACATTTCATGCTGTCTTGGTAGCAGTGGCAGGTTTCTTGGCCTGCTTTCCCTTGTTCCAGCCTTGCATTGGTCTCCAAGCTGGCTTGGCTTGAGAAGTATTACCCTCTTGCTTAGAGGACGTAGCACTTTGGGCTGGTCCGTTTCTACGAAAGGGACGAAAATTAGGTTTATTTTTTGCCTTGAAAGGCCGATCCTGAGGAAGGGCGTGGCCCTTACCCCCAGTGATATCAGAGATAATCTCTTTCAAGTCAGGGCCAAACAGCGTTTTCCCCTTGAAAGGAATGTTAAGTAGCTTGTTCTTGGAAGACGCATCAGCCGACCAAGATTTCAACCAAAGCGCTCTGCGCGCCACAATAGCAAACCCAGAATTCTTAGCCGCTAACCTAGCCAATTGCAAAGTGGCGTCTAGGGTAAAAGAATTAGCCAATTTGAGAGCATTGATTCTGTCCATAATCTCCTCATAAGGAGGAGAATCACTATCGACCGCCTTTATCAGCTCATCGAACCAGAAACATGCGGCTGTAGCGACAGGGACAACGCATGAAATTGGTTGTAGAAGGTAACCCTGCTGAACAAACATCTTTTTAAGCAAACCTTCTAATTTTTTATCCATAGGATCTTTGAAAGCACAACTATCCTCTATGGGTATAGTGGTGCGTTTGTTTAAAGTGGAAACCGCTCCCTCGACCTTGGGGACTGTCTGCCATAAGTCCTTTCTGGGGTCGACCATAGGAAACAATTTTTTAAATATGGGGGGAGCGACGAAAGGAATACCGGGCCTTTCCCATTCTTTATTAACAATGTCCGCCACCCGCTTGGGTATAGGAAAAGCTTCTGGGAGCCCCGGCACCTCTAGGAACTTGTCCATTTTACATAGTTTCTCTGGGATGACCAACTTGTCACAATCATCCAGAGTGGATAATACCTCCTTAAGCAGAATGCGGAGATGTTCCAACTTAAATTTAAATGTAATCACATCAGGTTCAGCATGTTGAGAAATGTTCCCTGAATCAGTAATTTCTCCCTCAGACAAAACCTCCCTGGCCCCATCAGACTGGGTTAGGGGCCCTTCAGAAACATTATTATCAGCGTCGTCATGCTCTTCAGTATCTAAAACAGAGCAGTCGCGCTTACGCTGATAAGTGTTCATTTTGGCTAAAATGTTTTTGACAGAATTATCCATTACAGCCGTTAATTGTTGCATAGTAAGGAGTATTGGCGCGCTAGATGTACTAGGGGCCTCCTGAGTGGGCAAGACTCGTGTAGACGAAGGAGGGAATGATGCAGTACCATGCTTACTCCCCTCACTTGAGGAATCATCTTGGGCATCATTGTCATTGTCACATAAATCACATTTATTTAAATGAATAGGAATTCTGGCTTCCCCACATTCAGAACACAGTCTATCTGGTAGTTCAGACATGTTAAACAGGCATAAACTTGATAACAAAGTACAAAAAACGTTTTAAAATAAAACCGTTACTGTCACTTTAAATTTTAAACTGAACACACTTTATTACTGCAATTGCGAAAAAACATGAAGGAATTGTTCAAAATTCACCAAATTTTCACCACAGTGTCTTAAAGCCTTAAAAGTATTGCACACCAAATTTGGAAGCTTTAACCCTTAAAATAACGGAACCGGAGCAGTTTTGAACTTTAACCCCTTTACAGTCCCTGGTATCTGCTTTGCTGAGACCCAACCAAGCCCAAAGGGGAATACGATACCAAATGACGCCTTCAGAAAGTCTTTTCTAAGTATCAGAGCTCCTCTCACATGCGACTGCATGCCATGCCTCTCAAAAACAAGTGCGCAACACCGGCGCGAAAATGAGGCTCTGCCTATGCTTTGGGAAAGCCCCTAAAGAATAAGGTGTCTAAAACAGTGCCTGCCGATATTATTATATCAAAATACCCAAATAAAATGATTCCTCAAGGCTAAATATGTGTTAATAATGAATCGATTTAGCCCAGAAAAAGTCTACAGTCTTAATAAGCCCTTGTGAAGCCCTTATTTACGATCGTAATAAACATGGCTTACCGGATCCCATAGGGAAAATGACAGCTTCCAGCATTACATCGTCTTGTTAGAATGTGTCATACCTCAAGCAGCAAGAGACTGCTCACTGTTCCCCCAACTGAAGTTAATTGCTCTCAACAGTCCTGTGTGGAACAGCCATGGATTTTAGTGACGGTTGCTAAAATCATTTTCCTCATACAAACAGAAATCTTCATCTCTTTTCTGTTTCTGAGTAAATAGTACATACCAGCACTATTTCAAAATAACAAACTCTTGATTGAATAATAAAAACTACAGTTAAACACTAAAAAACTCTAAGCCATCTCCGTGGAGATGTTGCCTGTACAACGGCAAAGAGAATGACTGGGGTAGGCGGAGCCTAGGAGGGATCATGTGACCAGCTTTGCTGGGCTCTTTGCCATTTCCTGTTGGGGAAGAGAATATCCCACAAGTAAGGATGACGCCGTGGACCGGACACACCTATGTTGGAGAAAAAACGACAGACGTTTTTAAAAACAGACACAACAAACTGCCACAGCCAACAGTGGGAAGCTTCAGTTAACTGTTTCTATGCAAAATTTAAGCCAGCCATGTGGAAAAAACGTAGGCCCCAATAAGTTTTATCACCAAACATATGTTAAAAAACGATTAAACATACCAGCAAACGTTTTAAAACACATTTTTATAAGAGTATGTATCTCTATTAATAAGCCTGATACCAGTCGCTATCGCTGCATTTAAGGCTTTACTTACATTACTTCGGTATCAGCAGTATTTTCTTAGTCAATTCCATTCCTAGAAAAATATTTTACTGCACATACCTTATCTGCAGGAAAACCTGCACGCCATTCCCCCTCTGAAGTACCTCACTCCTCAGAATGTGTGAGAACAGCAAATGGATCTTAGTTACGTCTGCTAAGATCATAGAAAAACGCAGGCAGATTCTTCTTCCAAATACTGCCTGAGATAAACAGCACACTCCGGTGCCATTTAAAAATAACAAACTTTTGATTGAAGAATAAACTAAGTAGAAAGCACCACAGACTCTCACAACCTCCTATCTATGTTGAGGCTTGCAAGAGAATGACTGAATATGGCAGTTAGGGGAGTAGCTATATAGCAGCTTTGCTGTGGGTGGACTCTTGCAGCTTCCTGTTGGGAAGGAGAATATATTCCATAAGTAATGGATGATCCGTGGACTGGATACACTTAACAAGAGAAAAGTCAATACGAGAATATGACCTGTATTGTTTGGACTCATATGTATACGCTCTAGAATTAGGATATAATTGTCTCCAGATATCCCTTATCTTAAGCACTCTACAGATAGATTTAAGAATCTTAACTGCTTTTTGAGAGACCCTGGGGATTCTTTGTTTTGTAGTCTGGAATCTGTCAATGTTATTAAAGACCATATTAAAGTCTCCTGCTACCACCATGTTTGTGTCCACATACTCAAACAATTTCAACTTCAGAGCTTCCCAGAAAGATGTATCCACTTTATTAGGACCATAAACATTACATACGGTATATAGGAGAGATTCAACTTTAATTTTAATAATGATAAAACGTTCTTCTAAATCTATCTGCTTGGAAATAATCTGATAATTTAGCCCTTTTCTAATAAGAATTGCTACGCCTCTTTTTCTGGAGCTACAGGGTGTAAAGATCACTTCCTGAATCCAGTTAGCTTGTATCTTCTTGTGTTCTATTGTTGTGAGATGTGTTTCTTGTAATAGAATAATATCTGCTTTAAAGTTTTTAAGATATGTTAGGATTCTTTTCCTTTTCATTGGACTAGAAATGCCGCCCACATTCCAGGATATCAATTTTAGTTGTGGCATTTTAAATTAGGAA
Organism: Bombina bombina; assembly: GCF_027579735.1. NCBI lineage: Eukaryota > Metazoa > Chordata > Amphibia > Anura > Bombinatoridae > Bombina > Bombina bombina. The sequence continues at coordinate 772,101,265 of NC_069500.1, read as the reverse complement.
TATAATATACGAAGAAAAAGGGAGAAAAAAAAAAAAAAAAAAAAGGGAAAGGGGGGCCCATTGCCTCCCACCACTCGACCCCCCCCCCCCCACAACCCTATATTTTACCTGCCACCAGAAATGGTGAATGTTGCCGACCCAGGGCTTAAGTATATTGTGCCTATATTTGTGAGTACATTTTTCATATGGCGTGTAAATAGGGGGACACGTGCTATATTGCAGTACATGCTCATATACACAAAATAATTTCCCAACTTTGTCCCTAGCCTTAAACAAACTATGCCAGGGATTAAATGTGAGAATTTGAAGTATGATACACCGAAAAAAAATATTATAAACCCACCATAGAAAAGAACATATATTTAACTTAATCCTGTTGTACCAATATCGATGGGTGCATTTTTCATATACTATATACATAACAAAAGAACAGTAGCTATATAGTAGAAAACATTCATATGTATAAGACAGTATCACAACCTTATCCTTCACTTAAAACATATTATACCAGAGATTATATGTATGTTTGTGGAGTGTTGTAAAACTGATAAAAGAAAAAAAAAAGAAGAAAAAGCATGTAATTAAATAAAACAGCATCTCTAGCTTGTATATGATAGTGACATATGAACCCGAAGGTTCTTTTCTCCATTACTCTCTTATCTGTCTAATGGTCACCTTTATATTTGTCTATATAGCTCTTAGCTTCTTCCTAGTAGAGTGAGCTGTGATGCGTTCGGGAGGCTGCCGTCCGGCAGTCTCATAAGCCAATCGGATGATGCTTTTCAGCCAAAAGGAAAGAGAGGTAGCAGTAGCTTTTTGACCTCTCCTCTTGCCAGAATAAACGACAGAAGACGTTTGTCTGAAATCCTTTGTTGCTTCTAAATAGAACTTTAAAGCACGAACTACATCTAAATTGTGTAACAAACGTTCCTTCTTTGAATTCTTGTTGGAAACAACCTTTGGAAGGAAACCAGGTTTAGTACGCAAAAAAACCTTATCTGAATGGAACACCAGATAGGGCGGATTACACTGCAGAGCAGATAACTCAGAAACTCTTCTAGCAGAAGAAATAGCAACCAAAAACAGAACTTTCCAAGATAACATCTTGATATCTATGGAATGTAGAGGTTCAAACGGAACCCCTTGAAGAACTGAAACAACTAAATTCAGACTCCAGGGAGGAGTCAAAGGTCTGTAAACAGGCTTGATCCTGACCAAAGCCTGAACAAAAGCTTGAACATCTGGCACAGCTGCCAGTCGTTTGTGTAACAAGACAGATAAAGCAGAAATCTGTCCCTTTAGAGAACTCGCTGATAATCTCTTATCCAAACCTTCTTGAAGAAAAGAAAGGATCCTAGGAACTTTGATCTTACTCCATGAGAATCCCTTGGATTCACACCAACAGATATATCTTTTCCATATTTTATGGTAAATTTTTCTAGTTACAGGTTTTCTGGCTTGTACCAGAGTATCTATCACAGAATCCGAAAACAAACGCTTAGATAAAATCAAGCGTTCAATTTCCAAGCCGTCAGCTGGAGGGAAACTAGATTTGGATGTTCGAATGGACCCTGTACTAGAATATCCTGTCTCAAAGGTAGCTTCCATGGTGGAGCCGATGACATATTCACCAGGTCTGCATACCAAGTCCTGTGTGGCTACGCAGGAGCTATCAAGATCACCGAGGCCCTCTCCTGTTTGATCCTGGCTACCAGCCTGGGAATGAGAGGAAACGGTGGAAACACATAAGCTAGGTTGAAGGCCCAAGGCGCTACAAATGCATCCACTAGAGTCGCCTTGGGATCCCTGGATCTGGACCCGTAGCAAGGAACCTTGAAGTTCTGACGAGACGCCATCAGATCCATGTCTGGAATGCCCCATAATTGAGTCAACTGGGCAAATATCTCCGGGTGGAGTTCCCACTCCCCCGGATGGAATGTCTGACTACTCAGATAATCCGCCTCCCAGTTTTCCACTCTTGGGATGTGGATCGCAGATAGGTGGCAGGAATGATCCTCCGCCCATTTTATGATTTTGGTCACTTCTTTCATCGCCAGGGAACTCCTTGTTCCCCCCTGATGGTTGATGTAAGCAACAGTCATGTTGTCTGATTGGAATCCTATGAATCTGGCCTTTGCTAGTTGAGGCCAAGTCCTGAGAGTATTGAATATCGCTCTCAGTTCCAGAATGTTTATCGGGAGAAGAGACTCTTCCCGAGACCATAGACCCTGAGCTTTCAGGAAGTCCCAGACCGCGCCCCAGCCAACTAGACTGGCGTCTGTCGTGACGATGACCCACTCTGGTCTGCGGAAGCTCATTCCCTGGGACAGGTGATCCTGGGTTAGCCACCAACGGAGTGAGTCTCTGGTCTTCTAATCTACTTGAATCACTGGAGACAAGTCTGTATAGTCCCCATTCCACTGTTTCAGCATGCACAGTTGTAATGGTCTTAGATGAATTCGCGCAAAAGGAACTATCTCCATTGCTGCAACCATCAACCCTACTACTTCCATGCAATGAGCTATGGTAGGTCGTGGAACAGAGTGAAGAACTTGACAAGCGTTTAGAAGTTTTGACTCTCTGACATCTGTCAGGAAAATCTTCATTTTAAAGAATCTATTATTGTCCCCAAGAAAGGAACTCTTGTCGACGGAGACAGGGAACTCTTCTCTATGTTCACCTTCCATCTGAGAAAGGCCAGAATGATGTCTGTGTGAGCCTTTGAAAGAGACGACGCTTGTATCAGAATGTCGTCCAAGTAAGGTGCCACTGCAATGCCCCTTGGTCTTAGAACCGCTAGAAGGGACCCGAGTACCTTTGTGAAAATCCTTGGAGCAGTGGCTAGCCCGAATGGGAGAGCCACAAACTGGTAATGTTTGTCCAGAAAGGCGAACCTTAGGAACTGATGATGATCTTTGTGGATAGGAATATGTAGATACGCATCCTTTAGATCCACGGTAGTCATAAATTGACCCTCCTGGATTGAAGGTAAAAACGTTCGAATAGTTTCCATTTTGAACGATGGCACTCAGAAATTTGTTTAGAATCTTTAAATCCAGAATTGGTCTGAAAGTTCCATCTTTTTTGGGAACTACAAACAGATTTGAGTAAAACCCCATTCCTTGTTCCACAGTTGGAACTGGGTGTATCACTCCCATTTTTAACAGGTCTTCTACACAATGTAAGAATGCCTGTCTCTTTATTTGGTTTGAAGATAAGTGAGACATGTGGAACCTTCCCCTTGGGGGTAGTTCCTTGAATTCCAGAAGATAACCCTGAGAAACTATTCCTAGTGCCCAGGGATCCTGAACATCTCTTGCCCAAGCCTGAGCGAAGAGAGAGAGTCTGCCCCCTACTAGATCCGGTCCCGGATGCTGTTTTGGTAGCAGCAGCAGGCTTCTTGGCCTGCTTACCCTTGTTCCAGCCTTGCATCGGTTTCCAAGCTGGTTTGGTTTGCGAAGCATTACCCTCTTGTCTAGAGGCTGCAGAGTTGGAGGCCGGTCCGTTCCTGAAATTGCGAAAGGAACGAAAATTAGACTTATTCTTGGCCTTGAAAGGCCTATCTTGTGGGAGGGCGTGGCCCTTACCCCCAGTGATGTCTGAGATAATCTCTTTCAATTCTGGCCCAAAAAGGGTTTTACCCTTGAAAGGGATATTAAGCAACTTTGTCTTGGAAGATACATCCGCTGACCAAGACTTTAGCCAGAGCGCTCTGCGCGCCACAATTGCAAACCCTGAATTTTTCGCCGCTAATCTAGCTAACTGCAAAGCGGCATCTAAAATAAAGGAATTAGCTAACTTAAGTGCGTGAATTCTGTCCATAACCTCCTCATACGGAGTCTCTCTACTGAGCGACTTTTCTAGTTCCTCGAACCAGAACCACGCTGCTGTAGTGACAGGAATAATGCACGAAATAGGTTGCAGGAGGTAACCTTGCTGTACAAAAATCTTTTTAAGCAAACCATCCAATTTTTTTATCCATAGGATCTTTGAAAACACAATTATCCTCGATAGGAATAGTAGTGCGCTTAGCTAGTGTAGAAACTGCCCCCTCGACCTTAGGGACTGTCTGCCATAAGACCTTTCTGGGGTCGACGATAGGAAATAATTTCATAAATATAGGAGGGGGGACAAAAGGTATGCCGGGCTTCTCCCACTCCTTATTCACTATGTCCGCCACCCGCTTGGGTATAGGAAAAGCGTCGGGGTGCACCGGAACCTCTAGGAACTTGTCCATCTTGCACAATTTTTCTGGAATGACCAGGTTGTCACAATCATCCAGAGTAGATAGCACCTCCTTAAGCAGTGCGCGGAGATGCTCTAATTTAAATTTAAATGTCACAACATCAGGTTCTGCCTGTTGAGAAATTCTACCTGAATCAGAAATTTCCCCATCTGACAAAACCTCCCTCTGGCCACTTCAGATTGGTGTGAGGGTATGACAGAGCAATTATCATCAGCGCCCTCCTGCTCTACAGTGTTTAAAACAGAGCAATCGCGCTTTCTCTGAAATGCAGGCATTTTGGATAAAATATTTGCTATGGAGTTATCCATTACTGCTGTCAATTGTTGCATAGTAACAAGCATTGGCGCGCTAGAAGTACTAGGGGTCGCCTGCGCGGGCATAACTGGTATAGACACAGAAGGAGATGATGTAGAACTATGTCTACTCCCTTCATCTGATGAATCATCTTGGGCAACTTTACTATCTGTGGCATTACTGTCCTTACTTTGTTTGGACGCTATGGCACAATTATCACACAATTTTGAAGGGGGAGACACATTGGCTTCCATACATACAGAACATAGTTTATCTGAAGGCACAGACATGTTAAACAGGCTTAAACTTGTCAATAAAATACAAAAACCGTTTTAAAACAAAACCGTTACTGTCTCTTTAAATTTTAAACAGGGCACACTTTTTTACTGAATATGTGAAAAACTATGAAGGAATTGTTCAATTTTAACCAAAGTTTCACCACAGTGTCTTAAAGCATTCAAAGCATTGCACCCCAAATTTCAGACCTTTAACCCTTAAAATGACGAAACCGGAGCCGTTTACAGTTTTAACCCCTCTACAGTCCCAGCTACAGCCTTTGCTGCGACTTTACCAAACCCGGGGGGTATACGATACCAAATGAAGCCTTCTAGGAACCTTTTCAACCACTTCCAGACCCACACACATGCAGCTGCATGTCCTGCTCTCAAAAGTAACTGCGCAGTAATGGCGCGAAAATGAGGCTCTGCCTACTACATAGAAGGCCCTTCCTGACTGGGAAGGTGTCTAAACCAGTGCCTGACTTAAAAAAAGTTTCCCAAAGTTATAAAGTGTGAATTTCAACATTAAGCTGTATAAAATGCCCAAATAAAGCAATCGATCTAGCCCAAAAAAGTGTCTACCAGTTTTATAGCCCATATTAAGCCCTTTATTCTGTTTTAGACTAAGAAAATGGCTTACCGGTCCCCATGATGGGGAAAATGACAGCCTTCCAGCATTACTCAGTCTTGTTAGAAATATGGCTAGTCATACCTTAGGCAGAAAAGTCTGCCAACTGTTTCCCCCAACTGAAGTTATCTCATCTCAACAGTCCTATGTGGAAACGGCAAACTATTTTAGTTACTGCTGCTAAAATCATAATCCTCTCACAAACAGAACTCTTCATCTTTTTCTGTTTCAGAGTAAATAGTACATACCAGCACTATTTTAAAATAAACTCTTGATAGTAGAATAAAAACTACAACTAAACACCACATACTCTTCACCATCTCCGTGGAGATGCTGCTTGTTCAGCGGCAAAGAGAATGACTGGGGTGGGCGGAGCCTAGGAGGGACTATATGGACAGCTTTTGCTGTGCTCTTTGCCATTTCCTGTTGGGGAAGAGAATATTCCCACAAGTTATGGATGACGCCGTGGACCGGACACACCAATGTTGGAGAAAGACATCATAAAGAACTTGGAGCACAATAAATAATACTGTCCTTTCTGTCCAGGGGGGGGGGGGCGGCAACATTTATTCTCTTACCTGTTTTAGAGAATGGTGCTGCACAGGATGTTCTGTCTTAGTCTGTGCTGGAGAGGAGCTTTGCTGCAATATCCTTTGCTCAATCTCTTGCTCTTGTTGCAGAGCCTTCACAAAGGCAGCCTTCAGTCTGTTGGTGTGCTCAGCCTTCAGTGACTTCTTCTGATTCGAGGTCATACACACGTCACACATGATGGTCCCACTCTTCTCCTGCCTCCAGCGGCTGGTGAAGTCCGTTTTGCATTGGGCACAGCTATAAGGCTCGTGGGAAGAGGGTGCCTGCACCATTTTACCTAGAGAAGGATAGTAGGTGGTCATGCTCAGGGCCGGCAATAAAGATAGAAAATAAAATATGCTACTGCTAGCCTAAAATATAAATACAGTAATTAGAAATAGAACACTACAACTGACTGCAAAATAAACTGTTCTATCGCCTAATCAATTTTATTTTCATGCTGGTTGAGCTTTACATCAAATTCCAGTAAAATATTAAAATGCATAAAATTTGAATTCTACAGAGCCCAATACGTTTTTACTGAAATGTACCTTTAATAAGGTATGTTCTACTCTCTGCTATTTGGAAAAGACATAGCTCACTTTAAAAATGTATCATGCAAACACCATGGTATTGAAGGCCAAAAATACATAAATTAAAAAGGTATATTTAACTATCCTATACATAAATCTACTTCTGTTGAGGTAAGGATAACTCAAACAACTATAGAAGAAATCTGCAATACACAAGGTGTTCCACCAATTGTATAAAAAAGCATAAATTACTGTGCTACATTGCAAAAGCCTTTAGTTCGCAACACAACATTACTCCTTACCTTGTGTCTCCAGCAAGTTCTGGACCACTTCCTCAAGCCCAACTAAGTAGATAAATTCATTATTAGCTGCACTGGGGAGGAAGTTGAGCTCTGGGGCAGGAGGCTTAGGAGGAGGGATCTCTAGCAGAGTCTTCTCTAACTGCTTTCGTAGAGCCAATTTGGCAGCCGCTTGCCTACTGGCAGGAGATTCATTCGAGTTGGCACTCGAGATGCTGTTAGCATTACTGGCTGTTCCCAATGATCCTTTCAAAGAAGTTGGGGATGCCTAAAAGAGGAAAGGAACAATAGGAAACACAACTAGATAAAAGCTCAGTATATAGTGGTAGAACAATACCATATGACTTAAATAAAATTATGTATGTTTGCAAGGCATGGATGACTTTGGTTCAATATACAAAACATTTTCATGTGTTCTATTCATGGTATACTAACCGATGACTGCAGCTACTAAACTGACATCTAGTGCATTACCTAACCAAATAATCTGTAAGAGTATTTCATTTTAAAACTAGCGACCCTGTAATGCTGTGTGTTTAAACCCAGCAAAATGTGTTAAACACAGTTAAATTACAGCTCAGGAGCTACAGAGCACTGCTAGTCCCAATCAGAAACTGCCACTGGCCCAATCAGTAGAGCTAGTCTAACAGCTCGGTCCGCTAAAGGTCCATTAGCGCATCTGCGGCTCCTGTGTTGCCCTTTATATATATGTTTAGAGCATGCAACTCTAAAACTAGCGACCCTGCACAAATGTGAGCTTTTCATTTTTCAAATATAATGGCCCTTTAAGAGCAAGGGGTGTCCAAACAGCTAAAGCTTTAATAAATTATTTGTGCATGGTGTATGCAAATTAAATTAGCATGATCAGTTCCAAAGTTAAAACAGAGGTCAAAAGGACACTCAACTCAAAAACATAATTTATGTAAGAACTTACCTGATAAATTCATTTCTTTCATATTGGCAAGAGTCCATGAGCTAGTGACGTATGAGATATACAATACTACCAGGAGGGGAAAAGTTTCCCAAACCTCAAAATGCCTATAAAAACACCCCTCACCACACCCACAATTCAGTTTAACGAATAGCCAAGAAGTGGGGTGATAGAAAAAGGAGTAAAAAGCATAAAAAAAAGGAACTGGAAATATAATTGTGCTTTATACAAAAAATCATAACTACCATAAAAAGGGTGGGTCTCTTGGACTCTTGCCACTATGAAAGAAATGAATTTATCAGGTAAGTTCTTACATAAATTAGGTTTTCTTTCATGCAATTGGCAAGAGTCCATAAGTTAGTGACGTATGGGATATTAATACCCAAGATGTGGAAATCCACAGAAGAGTCACTAGAGAGGGAGGGATAAAAATAAAAACAGCCATTTTCCGCTGAAAAAATTAAATCCACATTAAAAAAAATAAAAAGTTTAACTCATAAGTGAAAAGAAAAAAAACTTAACATAAGCAGAGGGATCAAACAAACAGCTGGCTGAAGACCTTTTCTACCAAAAACTGCTTCCGAAGAGGCAAATACAAAAAAAACGGTAGAATTTAGTAAATGTATGCAATGAAGACCAAAGTTGCTGCTTTGCAAATCTGATCAACTAAAGCTTCATTCTTAAAAGCCCACAAAGTTGAGACTGATCTAGTAGAATGAGCTGTGATTCTGAGGCAGGGCCTGACCCGACTCCAAATAAGCCTGATGAATCAAAAGCTTTAACCAGGATGCCAAGGAAATGGCAGAAGCTTTCTGACCCTTCCTAGGACCAGAAAAGACAACAAATAGACTAGAAGTCTTCCTGAAATCTTTAGTAGCTTCAACATAATATTTCAAAGCTCTTACAACATCCAGAGAATGTAAGGACCTCTCCAAAGAATTCTTAGGATTAGGACAAAAAGAGGGAACAACAATTTCCCTATTAATGTTGTTAGAATTCCCAACTTTAGGTAAAAATTTAAATGAAGTCCGCAAAACTGCCTTATTCTGATGGAAAATCAGAAAAAGACACACAAGAAAGAGCAGATAATTTGGAAACTCTTCTAGCAGAAGAGATAGCCAAAAGGAACAACACTTTCCAAGAAAGTAGTTTAATATCCAAAGAATGCATAGGCTCAAAAGGAGGAGCCTGTAAAGCCTTCAAAACCAAATTGAGACCCCAAGGAGGAGAGATTGATTTAATGACAGGCTTGATACGAACCAAAGCCTGTAGAAAACAGTGAATATCAGGAAGTTTAGCAATCTTTCTGTGAAATAAGACAAACCTTTATTCAAACCATCCTGAAGGAACTGTAAAATTATAGGCATTCTAAAAGAATGCCAGGAGAATTTATGAGAACACCATGAAATAAGTCTTCCAAACTGGATAATAAATCTTCCTAGAAACAGATTTACGAGCCTGTAATAAAGTATTAATCACCGAGTCAGAGAAACCTCTATGACTAAGCACTAAGCGTTCAATTTCCATACCTTCAAATTTAACGATTTGAGATCCTGATGGAAAAACGGTCCTTGAGACAGAAGGTCTGGTCTTAAAGGAAGTGGCCAAGGTTGGTAACTGGACATCCGGACAAGATCCGCATACCAGAACCTGTGAGGCCATGCTGGTGCTTCCAGAAACACATACGATTGTTCCATGATGCTCTTGGAGATCACTCTTGGAAGAAGAACTAGAGGCGGGAAGATATAAGCAGGTTGGTAAAACCAAGGAACTGCTAACACATCCACCGACTCCGCCTGAGGATCCCTGGACCTGGACAAGTACCTGAGAAGTTTCTTGTTTAGATGTGAAGCCATTAGATCTATTTCTGGAAGACCCCACATCTGAACAATCTGAAAAAACACATCTGGATGGAGAGACTACTCCCCTGGATGTAAAGTCTGACGGGTGAGATAATCCGCTTCCCAATGGTCTACACCTGGGATATGTACCGCAGAAATTAGATGAGCTGGATTCCGCCCAAGAAAGTATCCGAGATACTTCTTTCATGCGCTAACATCCGGAAATGACAACTCGCGTCATGGCAGACGAAACCTTGTGAAAGGAGACCTGGCGTAAACTAAGATGCAGGAAATGACAAATTTGCGTCACCAAATGTACCTTTGCTCCAAAAAAATTGGCATGCCAAGAATGATGCAATAAATATCGTTTTCCGGCCTCACAAGCCTAATTTTGCCCACGACAAATTTATGAAAAAGTCAATTTTGAAGAAAAGACTGTACCTCGGGTAAAAAAAAAAATTAACTTCCTAAATATGTTTTCCTAACTTTGAAACTGACAGTCTGCAAAAGGAAATATACATAAACCTGACTCATGGCAAATATAAGTACAATACATATATTTAGAACTTTACATTAATACATAAAGTGCCAAACCATAGCTGAGAGTGTCTTAAGTAATGAAAACATACTTACCAAAAGACACCCCATTCACATATAGCAGATAGTCAAACCAGTAGAGGTAAAGGTATAAGAGTATATCGTCTATCTGAAAAGGGTGGTAGTAAATGAATCTTTACGACCGATAACAGAGAACCTATGAAATGATTTCCCGCGAGGAAAACCATAGAATTCAATAGGTGATACTCCCTTCACATCCCTCTGACATTTACTGTACTCAGAGGAATCAGGCTTCAAAATGCTGAGAAGCGCATATCACAGAAGAAAATCAAGCACAAACTTACTTCACCAACTCCATAGGTTTGTAAAAACTGAATTGTGGTGTGGGGAGGGGTGTATTTATAGGAATTTTTAAGTTTGGGAAACTTTCCCCTCCTGGTAGGATTGTATATCCCATACGTCACTAGCTCATGGACTCTTGCCAATTACATGAAAGAAAACAAAATGTATGCTTACCTGATAAATTTCTCTTGTGGTGTATCCAGTCCACGGGTTCATCCATTACTTGTGGGATATTCTCCTTCCCAACAGGAAGTTGCAAGAGGACACCCACAGCAGAGCTGTCTATATAGCTCCTCCCCTAACCCCCACCTCCAGTCATTCGACCGAAGACAAGTAAGAAAAAGGAGAAACTATAGGGTGCAGTGGTGACTGTAGTTTTAAAAATAAAAACACCTGCCTTAAAGTGACAGGGCGGGCCGTGGACTGGATACACCACAAGAGAAAGAAATTTATCAGGTAAGCATAAATTTTGTTTTCTCTTGTAAGGTGTATCCAGTCCACGGGTTCATCCATTACGTGTGGGATACCAATACCAAAGCTTTAGGACACGGATGAAGGGAGGGACAAGGAAGGCACCACTGCCTGTAAGACCTTTCTCCCAAAAATAGCCTCCGAAGAAGCAAAAGTATCAAATTTTATTTAGCAAAAGTATGAAGCGAAGACCAAGTCGCCGCCTTACAAATCTGTTCAACAGAGGCCTCATGTTTAAAAGCCCATGTGGAAGCTACCGCTCTAGTACAATGAGCTGTAATTCTTTCAGGAGGCTGCTGGCCAGCAGTCTCATAAGCTAAACGGATTATGCTTTTCAGCCAAAAAGAAAGAGAAGTTGCAGAAGCCTTTTGGCCTCTACTCTTTCCAGAGTAGACAACAAACAATGCAGATGTTTGACGAAAATCCTTAGTAGCTTGCAAATAAAACTTTAAAGCACGAACCACGTCAAGATTATGTAACAGACGTTCCTTCTTTGAAGGATTAGGACACAGTGACGGAACAACAATTTCCTGATTGATATTCTTATTAGATACTACCTTAGGAAGAAACCCAGGTTTGGTACGCAAAACTACCTTATCTGCATGGAAGATCAGATAAGGGGAATCACAATGTAAGGCAGATAACTCTGAAACTCTTCGAGCCGAAGAGATAGCCACTGAGAACAGAACTTTCCAAGATAAAAGCTTGATATCTATGGAATGCAAAGGTTCAAACGGAACCCCTTGAAGAACTTTAAGAACTAAATTTAAACTCCATGGCAGAGCAACAGGTTTAAACACAGGCTTGATTCTAACTAAAGCCTGACAAAACGCCTGAACGTCTGGAACATCCGCCAGACGCATGTGCAAAAGAATAGACAGAGCAGAAATCTGTCCCTTTAAGGAACTAGCTGATAATCCCTTTTCCAATCCTTCTTGGAGAAAAGATAAAATCCTAGGAATCCTGACCTTACTCCATGAGTAACCCTTGGATTCACACCAATGAAGATATTTACACCATATTTTATGATAGATTTTCCTGGTGACAGGCTTTCGAGCCTGAATCAAGGTATTAATGACCGACTCAGAGAAACCACGTTTTGATAAAATCAAGCGTTCAATCTCCAAGCAGTCAGACGCAGAGAAATTAGATTTGGATGTTTGAATGGACCTTGGAGTAGAAGGTCCTGCCTCAGCGGCAGAGTCCATGGTGGAAAGGATGACATGTCCACCAGATCTGCATACCAAGTCCTGCGTGGCCACGCAGGTGCTATCAAAATCACTGAAGCTCTCTCCTGCTTGATCTTGGCAATCAGACGAGGGAGGAGAGGAAACGGTGGAAACACATAAGCCAGACTGAAGGACCAGGGCACTGCTAGAGCATCTATCAGCGCTGCCTGGGGATCCCTTGACCTGGACCCGTAACAAGGAAGCTTGGCTTTCTGACGAGACGCCATCAGATCCAGTTCTGGTTTGCCCCATAGTTGAATCAGCTGGGCAAATACCTCCGGATGGAGCTCCCACTCCCCCGGATAAAAAGTCTGCAGACTTAGAAAATCCGCCTCCCAGTTCTCTACTCCTGGGATATGGATAGCTGAGAGATGGCAAGAATGAGCCTCTGCCCATAGAATTATCTTTGAAACCTCCATCATTGCCAGGGGACTCCTTGTTCCCCCCTGATGGTTGATATAGGCTACAGTCGTGATATTGTCCGACTGAAATCTGATGAAACTGGCCGCAGCTAGTTGAGGCCAAGCCTGAAGAGCATTGAATATCGCTCTTAGTTCCAGAATGTTTATCGGAAGGAGGGCTTCCTCCTGAGTCCACGAACCCTGAGCCTTCAGGGAATTCCAGACTGCGCCCCAGCCCAGGAGGCTGGCATCTGTCATCACTATAGTCCACTCTGGTCTGCGGAAACTCATTCCCCTGGACAGATGGACCCAAGATGACCACCAGGGAAGAGAATCCCTGGTCTCTTGATCCAGATTTAACAGAGGAGACAAATCTGTGTAGTCCCCATTCCACTGATTGAGCATGCAAAGTTGCAGTGGTCTGAGATGTAGGCGGGCAAACGGAACTATGTCCATTGCCGCTACCATTAGGCCGATCATTTTCATACACTGAGCCACTGACGGCCGAGAGGTAGAATGAAGAGGACGGCAGGAAGTTAGAAGCTTTGAAATCCTGACCTCTGTCAGAAAAATTTTCATCTCTACTGAATCTATCAGAGTTCCTAGGAAGGAAACTTTTGTGAGAGAAAAAGATAACTTTTTTTCTCTGTTCACTTTCCACCCATGAGATATCAGAAAGGGCAGAACAATGTCCGTATGGGACTTGGCGATTTGAAAAGTCGACGCCTGGATTAGAATGTCGTCTAGGTAAGGAGCCACCGCTATGCCCTGTGGCCTTAGAACCGCCAGAAGAGACCCTAGAACCTTCGTAAAGATTCTTGGCGCCGTGGCTAACCCGAAGGGAAGAGCCACAAACTGGTAATGCCCGTCTAGGAAGGCAAACCTTAGGAACTGATGATCTCTGTGAATCGGAATGTGGAGATAAGCATCCTTTAAGTCCACGGTAGTCAAATATTGACCCTCCTGGATCATAGGGAAGATGGTTCGGATTGTCTCCATCTTGAAGGATGGGACCCTGAGAAATTTGTTTAGGATCTTGAGATCCAAGATTGGTCTGAAAGTTCCCTCTTTTTTGGGAACTATAAACAGGTTTGAATAGAAAACCTGACCCTGTTCCTCCCTTGGAACTGGGTGGATCACTCCCATAACCAGTAGGTCTTGAACTCAACGTAAGAATGTCTCTCTTTTTATTTGGTTTGCAGATAGTTGTGAGAGATGAAATCTCCCCTTTGGAGATGAACCTTTTAATTCCAGAAGATATCCCTGGGAAACACTCTAGTGCCCAGGGATCCTGGACGTCTCTTGCCCAAGCCTGGGCGAAGAGAGAAAGTCTGCCCCCGACTAGATCCGGTCCCGGATCGGGGGCTACTCCTTCATGCTGTCTTAGAGGCAGCAGGTTTTTTGGCCTGCTTCCCCTTGTTCCAAGCCTGGTTAGGTCTCCAGACTGGTTTGGATTGGGCGAAATTTCTCTCGTTTTGTATTAGAGGAAGCTGAAGCTGCGCCACTCTTGAAGTTTCGAAAGGAACGAAAATTATTCTGTTTGGTCCTTAACTTATTGGACCTATCCTGAGGAAGGGCGTGACCTTTTCCTCCGGTAATGTCAGAGATGATCTCCCTCAGGCCAGGCCCGAATAGGGTCTGTCCCTTGAAGGGGATGTTAAGAAGCTTAGACTTTGAAGTAACGTCTGCTGACCAGGACTTAAGCTATAGCGCCCTACGCGCCAGAATGGCAAAACCTGAATTCTTAGCCGTTAGCTTGGTTAAATGAAAAACGACGTCAGAAATAAAGGAATTAGCTAACTTAAGAGCTTTAATCTTGTCTAAAATATCATCTAAAGGGGTCTCCACCTGTAGAGCCTCCTTAAGAGACTCGAACCAAAAAGCCGCTGCAACAGTAACTGGGGCAATGCAAGCAAGAGGCTGGAGAATAAAACCCCGATGTATAAAAATTTTCTTAAGGAGACTCTCCAATTTTTTTTATCCATAGGATCTAGGAAAGCACAACTGTCCTCTACGGGAATAGTTGTACGTTTAGCTAGGGTAGAGACTGCTCCCTCCACCATAGGGACCGTCTGCCACGAGTCCCGTATGGCGGCATCTATGGGAAACATCTTTTTAAAAGCAGGAGGGGGAGAGAACGGCACACCTGGTCTATCCCATTCCTTAGTAATAATTTCCGAAAACCTCTTAGGGACTGGAAAAATAAGCAATAAGCTGAGGTGTTCAAGCTTAAATTTAAACGCTGTCATTTCAGAATCAGACTGAAGCAACGCCTTCCCTGAGTCTGAAATGTCCCCAACAGAAAGCTCACCTGCTTCGGCTTCTGAGTATTGTGAGGGTATATCGGACACAGGTATTAAAGCGTCAGAAAGCTCTGTATTAGTTCTAGCCCCAAAGCTGTCTCGCTTTCCTTGTAACCCTAGCAGTTTGGACAATACCTCTGAGAGGGTAGCATTCATAACTGCCGCCATGTCCTGTAAGGTAAAAGAATTAGACGCGCTAGATGTACTTGGCGTCACTTGAGCAGGAGTTATAGGTTCTGACACATGGGGAGAGCTAGATGGCATAATCTCCCTTTTTTCAGTCAGAGAATCCCCTGGAGATAAATCTTTAAGCACCATAATATGGTCTTTATAGTTTATAGAAATTTCAGTACATTTGGTACACATTCTAAGAGGGGGTTCCACCATGGCTTCCAAACATATTGAACAAGGAGTTTCCTCTATGTCAGTCATGTTTAACAGACTAGTAATGAGACAAGCAAGCTTGGAAAACACTTTAATAAAGGTGAAACCGCAATTAAACAAAAACGTTACTGTGCCTTTAAGAGAAAAAAAAACTAGCACTTAAACTGCAAAACAGTGTAAAAATATAGTAAAGTCTTTGAAATTTTTACAGTATGTGTGTGTAAGGGACTAAAGCAACATTGCACCCACTTGTAAATGGATGATTAACCCCTTAGGCCCCAAACCGGATTTAAAAAACGTTAAGACAGTTGAGCACCTTGCCACAGCTCTGCTGAGGCTCCTACCTGCCCTCAAATACGATTTTGTGCAAAAAACAGAATTTATGCTTACCTGATAAATTACTTTCTCCAACGGTGTGTCCGGTCCACGGCGTCACCCATAACTTGTGGGAATATTCTCTTCCCAACAGGAAATGGCAAAGAGCACAGCAAAAGCTGTCCATATAGTCCCTCCTAGGCTCCACCCACCCCAGTCATTCGACCGACAGACAGGAGAAAAAACAGGAGACCATATGGTGCGGTGGTGACTGTAGTTAAAGAAAAAAATTCATCAACCTGATTAAAAAACTAGGGCGGGCCGTGGACCGGACACACCGTTGGAATAAGTAATTTATCAGGTAAGCATAAATTCTGTTTTCTCCAACATTGGTGTGTCCGGTCCACGGCGTCATCCATAACTTGTGGGAACCAATACCAAAGCTTTAGGACACGGATGAAGGGAGGGAGCCAATCAGGTTACCTAAACAGAAGGCACCACGGCTTGCAAAACCTTTCTCCCAAAAATAGCCTCCGAAGAAGCAAAAGTATCAAATTTGTAGAATTTGGCAAAAGTGTGCAGGGAAGACCAAGTCGCTGCCTTACATATCTGATCAACAGAAGCCTCATTCTTGAAGGCCCATGTGGAAGCCACAGCCCTTGTAGAGTGAGCTGTGATGCGTTCAGGAGGCTGCCGTCCGGCAGTCTCGTAAGCCAATCGGATGATGCTTTTCAGCCAAATGGAAAGAGAGGTAGCAGTAGCTTTTTGACCTCTCCTCTTGCCAGAATAAACGACAAACAGAGAAGACGTTTGTCTGAAATCCTTTGTTGCTTCTAAATAGAACTTTAAAGCACGAACTACATCTAAATTGTGTAACAAACGTTCCTTCTTTGAAACTGGATTCGGACACAAAGAAGGCACAACTATTTCCTGGTTAATATTCTTGTTGGAAACAACCTTTGGAAGGAAACCAGGTTTAGTACGCAAAAAAACCTTATCTGAATGGAACACCAGATAGGGCGGATTACACTGCAAAGCAGATAACTCAGAAACTCTTCTAGCAGAAGAAATAGCAACCAAAAACAAAACTTTCCAAGATAACATCTTGATATCTATGGAATGTAGAGGTTCAAACGGAACCACTTGAAGAACTGAAAGAACTAGATTAAGACTCCAGGGAGGAGTCAAAGGTCTGTAAACAGGCTTGATCCTGACCAAAGCCTGAACAAAAGCTTGAACATCAGGCACAGCTGCCAGTCGTTTTTGTAACAAGACAGATAAAGCAGAAATCTTTCCCTTTAGAGAACTCGCTGATAATCCCTTATCCAAACCTTCTTGGAGAAAGGAAAGGATCCTAGGAATTTTGATCTTACTCCATGAGAATCCCTTGGATTCACACCAACAGATATATCTTTTCCATATTTTATGGTAAATTTTTCTAGTTACAGGTTTTCTGGCTTGTACCAGAGTATCTATTACAGAATCCGAAAACCACGCTTAGATAAAATCAAGCGTTCAATTTCCAAGCCGTTAGCTGGAGGGAAACTAGATTTGGATGTTCGAATGGACCTTGTACTAGAAGATCCTGTCTCAAAGGTAGCTTCCATGGTGGAGCCGATGACATATTCACCAGGTCTGCATACCAAGTCCTGCGTGGCCACGCAGGAGCTATCAAGATCACTGAGGCCCTCTCCTGCTTGATCCTGGCTACCAGCCTGGGAATGAGAGGAAACGGTGGAAACACGTAAGCTAGGTTGAAGGTTCAAGGCGCTACTAATGCATCCACTAGAGTCGCCTTGGGATCCCTGGATCTGGACCCGTAGCAAGGAACCTTGAAGTTCTGAAGAGACGCCATCAGATCCATGTCTGGAATGCCCCATAATTGAGTCAACTGGGCAAATATCTCCGGGTGGAGTTCCCACTCTCCCGGATGGAATGTCTGACGACTCAGATAATCCGCCTCCCAGTTTTCCACTCCTGGGATGTGGATCGCAGATAGATGGCAGGAGTGATCCTCCGCCCATTTTATGATTATGGTCACTTCTCTCATCGCCAGGGAACTCCTTGTTCCCCCCTGATGGTTGATGTAAGCAACAGTCGTCATGTTGTCTGATTGGAATCTTATGAATTTGGCCTTTGCTAGTTGAGGCCAAGCCCTGAGAGTATTGAATATCGCTCTCAGTTCCAGAATGTTTATCGGGAGAAGAGACTCTTCCCGAGACCATAGCCCCTGAGCTTTCAGGGAGTTCCAGACCGCGCCCCAGCCCACTAGACTGGCGTCTGTCGTGACGATGACCCATTCTGGTCTGCGGAAGCTCATTCCCTGGGACAGGTGGTCCTGGGTTAGCCACCAACGGAGTGAGTCTCTGGTCTTCTGATCTAATTGAATCACTGGAGACAAGTCTGTATAGTCCCCATTCCACTGTTTCAGCATGCACAGTTGTAATGGTCTTAGATGAATTTGCGCAAAAACAGAATTTATGTTTACCTGATAAATTACTTTCTCCAACGGTGTGTCCGGTCCACGGCGTCATCCTTACTTGTGGGATATTCTCCTCCCCAACAGGAAATGGCAAAGAGCCCAGCAAAGCTGGTCACATGATCCCTCCTAGGCTCCGCCTACCCCAGTCATTCGACCGACGTTAAGGAGGAATATTTGCATAGGAGAAACCATATGGTACCGTGGTGACTGTAGTTAAAGAAAATAAAGTATCAGACCTGATTAAAAAAACCAGGGCGGGCCGTGGACCGGACACACCGTTGGAGAAAGTAATTTATCAGGTAAACATAAATTCTGTTTTCTCCAACATAGGTGTGTCCGGTCCACGGCGTCATCCTTACTTGTGGGAACCAATACCAAAGCTTTAGGACACGGATGAAGGGAGGGAGCAAATCAGGTCACCTAAATGGAAGGCACCACGGCTTGCAAAACCTTTCTCCCAAAAATAGCCTCAGAAGAAGCAAAAGTATCAAACTTGTAAAATTTGGTAAAAGTGTGCAGTGAAGACCAAGTCGCTGCCCTACATATCTGATCAACAGAAGCCTCGTTCTTGAAGGCCCATGTGGAAGCCACAGCCCTAGTGGAATGAGCTGTGATTCTTTCGGGAGGCTGCCGTCCGGCAGTCTCGTAAGCCAATCTGATGATGCTTTTAATCCAAAAAGAGAGAGAGGTAGAAGTTGCTTTTTGACCTCTCCTTTTACCAGAATAAACAACAAACAAGGAAGATGTTTGTCTAAAATCCTTTGTAGCATCTAAATAGAATTTTAGAGCGCGAACAACATCCAAATTGTGCAACAAACGTTCCTTCTTTGAAACTGGTTTCGGACACAGAGAAGGTACGATAATCTCCTGGTTAATGTTTTTGTTAGAAACAACTTTTGGAAGAAAACCAGGTTTAGTACGTAAAACCACCTTATCTGCATGGAACACCAGATAAGGAGGAGAACACTGCAGAGCAGATAATTCTGAAACTCTTCTAGCAGAAGAAATTGCAACTAAAAACAAAACTTTCCAAGATAATAACTTAATATCAACGGAATGTAAGGGTTCAAACGGAACCCCCTGAAGAACTGAAAGAACTAAATTGAGACTCCAAGGAGGAGTCAAAGGTTTGTAAACAGGCTTAATTCTAACCAGAGCCTGAACAAAGGCTTGAACATCTGGCACAGCTGCCAGCTTTTTGTGAAGTAACACAGACAAGGCAGAAATCTGTCCCTTCAGGGAACTTGCAGATAATCCTTTTTCCAATCCTTCTTGAAGGAAGGATAGAATCTTAGGAATCTTAACCTTGTCCCAAGGGAATCCTTTAGATTCACACCAACAGATATATTTTTTCCAAATTTTGTGGTAAATCTTTCTAGTTACAGGCTTTCTGGCCTGAACAAGAGTATCGATAACAGAATCTGAGAACCCTCGCTTCGATAAGATCAAGCGTTCAATCTCCAAGCAGTCAGCTGGAGTGAAACCAGGTTCGGATGTTCGAACGGACCCTGAACAAGAAGGTCTCGTCTCAAAGGTAGCTTCCAAGGTGGAGCCGATGACATATTCACCAGATCTGCATACCAAGTCCTGCGTGGCCACGCAGGAGCTATCAAGATCACCGACGCCCTCTCCTGATTGATCCTGGCTACCAGCCTGGGGATGAGAGGGAACGGCGGGAACACATAAGCTAGTTTGAAGGTCCAAGGTGCTACTAGTGCATCCACTAGAGCCGCCTTGGGATCCCTGGATCTGGACCCGTAGCAAGGAACTTTGAAGTTCTGACGAGAGGCCATCAGATCCATGTCTGGAATGCCCCACAGCTGAGTGACTTGGGCAAAGATTTCCGGATGGAGTTCCCACTCCCCCGGATGCAATGTCTGACGACTCAGAAAATCCGCTTCCCAATTTTCCACTCCTGGGATGTGGATAGCGGACAGGTGGCAGGAGTGAGACTCCGCCCATAGAATGATTTTGGTCACTTCTTCCATCGCTAGGGAACTCCTTGTTCCCCCCTGATGGTTGATGTACGCAACAGTTGTCATGTTGTCTGATTGAAACCGTATGAACTTGGCCCTCGCTAGCTGAGGCCAAGCCTTGAGAGCATTGAATATCGCTCTCAGTTCCAGAATATTTATCGGTAGAAGAGATTCTTCCCGAGACCAAAGACCCTGAGCTTTCAGGGATCCCCAGACCGCGCCCCAGCCCATCAGACTGGCGTCGGTCGTGACAATGACCCACTCTGGTCTGCGGAATGTCATCCCTTGTGACAGGTTGTCCAGGGACAGCCACTAACGGAGTGAGTCTCTGGTCCTCTGATTTACTTGTATCTTCGGAGACAAGTCTGTATAATCCCCATTCCACTGACTGAGCATGCACAGTTGTAATGGTCTTAGATGAATGCGCGCAAAAGGAACTATGTCCATAGCCGCTACCATCAACCCGATCACTTCCATGCACTGAGCTATGGAAGGAAGAGGAACGGAATGAAGTATCCGACAAGAGTCTAGAAGCTTTGTTTTTCTGGCCTCTGTCAGAAATATCCTCATTTCTAAGGAGTCTATTATTGTTCCCAAGAAGGGAACCCTTGTTGACGGAGATAGAGAACTCTTTTCCACGTTCACTTTCCATCCGTGAGATCTGAGAAAGGCCAGGACGATGTCCGTGTGAGCCTTTGCTTGAGGAAGGGACGACGCTTGAATCAGAATGTCGTCCAAGTAAGGTACTACAGCAATGCCCCTTGGTCTTAGCACAGCTAGAAGGGACCCTAGCACCTTTGTGAAAATCCTTGGAGCAGTGGCTAATCCGAAAGGAAGCGCCACGAACTGGTAATGCTTGTCCAGGAATGCGAACCTTAGGAACCGATGATGTTCCTTGTGGATAGGAATATGTAGATACGCATCCTTTAAATCCACCGTGGTCATGAATTGACCTTCCTGGATGGAAGGAAGAATAGTTCGAATGGTTTCCATCTTGAACGATGGAACCTTGAGAAACTTGTTTAAGATCTTGAGATCTAAGATTGGTCTGAACGTTCCCTCTTTTTTGGGAACTATGAACAGATTGGAGTAGAACCCCATCCCTTGTTCTCTTAATGGAACAGGATGAATCACTCCCATTTTTAACAGGTCTTCTACACAATGTAAGAATGCCTGTCTTTTTATGTGGTCTGAAGACAACTGAGACCTGTGGAACCTCCCCCTTGGGGGAAGTCCCTTGAATTCCAGAAGATAACCTTGGGAGACTATTTCTAGCGCCCAAGGATCCAGAACATCTCTTGCCCAAGCCTGAGCGAAGAGAGAGAGTCTGCCCCCCACCAGATCCGGTCCCGGATCGGGGGCCAACATTTCATGCAGTCTTGGTAGCAGTGGCAGGTTTCTTGGCCTGCTTTCCCTTGTTCCAGCCTTGCATTGGTCTCCAAGCTGGCTTGGCTTGAGAACTATTACCCTCTTGCTTAGAGGACGTAGCACCTCGGGCTGGTCCGTTTCTACGAAAGGGACGAAAATTAGGTTTATTTTTTGCCTTGAAAGGCCGATCCTGAGGAAGGGCGTGGCCCTTACCCCCAGTGATATCAGAGATAATCTCTTTCAAGTCAGGGCCAAACAGCGTTTTCCCCTTGAAAGGAATGTTAAGTAGCTTGTTCTTGGAAGACGCATCAGCCGACCAAGATTTCAACCAAAGCGCTCTGCGCGCCACAATAGCAAACCCAGAATTCTTAGCCGCTAACCTAGCCAATTGCAAAGTGGCGTCTAGGGTGAAAGAATTAGCCAATTTGAGAGCATTGATTCTGTCCATAATCTCCTCATAAGGAGGAGAATCACTATCGACCGCCTTTATCAGCTCATCGAACCAGAAACATGCGGCTGTAGCGACAGGGACAATGCATGCAATTGGTTGTAGAAGGTAACCCTGCTGAACAAACATCTTTTTAAGCAAACCTTCTAATTTTTTATCCATAGGATCTTTGAAAGCACAACTATCCTCTATGGGTATAGTGGTGCGTTTGTTTAAAGTGGAAACCGCTCCCTCGACCTTGGGGACTGTCTGCCATAAGTCCTTTCTGGGGTCGACCAAAGGAAACAATTTTTTAAATATGGGGGGAGGGATGAAAGGAATACCGGGCCTTTCCCATTCTTTATTAACAATGTCCGCCACCCGCTTGGGTATAGGAAAAGCTTCTGGGAGCCCCGGCACCTCTAGGAACTTGTCCATTTTACATAGTTTCTCTGGGATGACCAACTTGTCACAATCATCCAGAGTGGATAATACCTCCTTAAGCAGAATGCGGAGATGTTCCAACTTAAATTTAAATGCAATCACATCAGGTTCAGCCTGTTGAGAAATGTTCCCTGAATCAGTAATTTCTCCCTCAGACAAAACCTCCCTGGCCCCATCAGACTGGGTTAGGGGCCCTTCAGAGATATTAGTATCAGCGTTGCCATGCTCTTCAGTATCTAAAACAGAGCAGCCGCGCTTACGCTGACAAGTGTTCATTTGGGCTAAAATGTTTTTGACAGAATTATCCATTACAGCCGTTAATTGTTGCATAGTAAGGAGTATTGGCGCGCTAGATGTACTAGGGGCCTCCTGAGTGGGCAAGACTCGTGTAGACGAAGGAGGGAATGATGCAGTACCATGCTTACTCCCCTCACTTGAGGAATCATCTTGGGCATCATTGTCATTATCACATAAATCACATTTATTTAAATGAATAGGAATTCTGGCTTCCCCACATTCAGAACACAGTCTATCTGGTAGTTCAGACATGTTAAACCGGCATAAACTTGATAACAAAGTACAAAAACGTTTTAAAATAAAACCGTTACTGTCACTTTAAATTTTAAACTGAACACACTTTATTACTGCAATTGCGAAAAAACATGAAGGAATTGTTCAAAATTCACCAAATTTTCACCACAGTGTCTTAAAGCCTTAAAAGTATTGCACACCAAATTTGGAAGCTTTAACCCTTAAAATAACGGAACCGGAGCCGTTTTAAACTTTAACCCCTTTACAGTCCCTGGTATCTGCTTTGCTGAGACCCAACCAAGCCCAAAGGGGAATACGATACCAAATGACGCCTTCAGAAAGTCTTTTCTAAGTATCAGAGCTCCTCACACATGCGACTGCATGCCATGCTTCTCAAAAACAAGTGCGCCACACCGGCGCGAAAATGAGGCTCTGCTTGTGCTTTGGGAAAGCCCCTAAGGAAAAAGGTGTCTAATACAGTGCCTGCCGATATTCTTATATCAAATACCCAGATAAAATGATTCCTCAAGGCTAAATATGTGTTAATAATGAATCGATTTAGCCCAGAAAAGTCTACAGTCTTAATAAGCCCTTGTGAAGCCCTTATTTATGATCGTAATAAACATGGCTTACCGGATCCCATAGGGAAAATGACAGCTTCCAGCATTACATCGTCTTGTTAGAATGTGTCATACCTCAAGCAGCAAGAGACTGCATACTGTTCCCCCAACTGAAGTTAATAGCTCTCAACAGTCCTGTGTGGAACAGCCATGGATTTTAGTTACGGTTGCTAAAATCATTTTCCTCATACAAACAGAAATCTTCATCTCTTTTCTGTTTCTGAGTAAATAGTACATACCAGCACTATTTCAAAATAACAAACTCTTGATTGAATAATAAAAACTACAGTTAAACACTAAAAAACTCTAAGCCATCTCCGTGGAGATGTTGCCTGTACAACGGCAAAGAGAATGACTGGGGTAGGCGGAGCCTAGGAGGGATCATGTGACCAGCTTTGCTGGGCTCTTTGCCATTTCCTGTTGGGGAGGAGAATATCCCACAAGTAAGGATGACGCCGTGGACCGGACACACCTATGTTGGAGAAAAGGAACTATGTCCATTGCTGCAACCATCAACCCTACTACTTCCATGCACTGAGCTATGGAAGGTCGTGGAACAGAGTGAAGAACTTGACAAGCGTTTAGAAGTTTTGACTTTTTGACATCTGTCAGGAAAATCTTCATTTCTAAAGAATCTATTATTGTCCCCAAGAAAGGAACTCTTGTCGACGGAGACAGGGAACTTTTTTCTATATTCACTTTCCATCTGTGAGATCTGAGAAAGGCCAGAACAATGCCTTTGAAAGAGACGACGCTTGTATCAGAATGTCGTCCAAGTAAGGTGCCACTGCAATGCCCCTTGGTCTTAGAACCGCTAGAAGGGACCCGAGTACCTTTGTGAAAATCCTTGGAGCAGTGGCTAGCCCGAATGGGAGAGCCACAAACTGGTAATTTGTTTAGGATCTTTAAATCCAGAATTGGTCTGAAAGTTCCCTCTTTTTTGGGAACTACAAACAGATTTCAGTAAAATCCCATTCCTTGTTCCACGGTTGGAACTGGGTGTATCACTCCCATTTTTAACAGGTCTTCTACACAATGTAAGAATGCCTGTCTCTTTATTTGGTTTGAAGATAAGTGAGACATGTGGAACCTTCCCCTTGGGGGTAGTTCCTTAAATTCTAGAAGATAACCCTGAGAAACTATTTCTAGTGCCCAGGGATCCTGAACATCTCTTGCCCAAGCCTGAGCGAAGAGAGAGAGTCTGCCCCCTACTAGATCCGGTCCCGGATCGGGGGCTACTCCTTCATGCTGTTTTGGTAGCAGCAGCAGGCTTCTTGGCCTGCTTACCCTTGTTCCAGCCTTGCATCGGTTTCCAAGCTGGTTTGGTTTGTGAAGCATTACCCTCTTGTCTAGAGGCTGCAGAGTTGGAGGCCGGTCCGTTCCTGAAATTGCGAAAGGAACGAAAATTAGACTTATTCTTGGCCTTGAAAGGCCTGTCTTGTGGGAGGGCGTGGCCCTTACCCCCAGTGATGTCTGAGATAATCTCTTTCAATTCTGGCCCAAAAAGGGTTTTACCCTTGAAAGGGATATTAAGCAATTTTGTCTTGGAAGATACATCCGCTGACCAAGACTTTAGCCAGAGCGCTCTGCGCGCCACAATTGCAAACCCTGAATTTTTCGCCGCTAATCTAGCTAACTGCAAAGCGGCATCTAAAATAAAGGAATTAGCTAACTTAAGTGCGTGAATTCTGTCCATAACCTCCTCAAACGGAGTCTCTCTACTGAGCGACTTTTATAGTTCCTCGAACCAGAACCACGCTGCTGTAGTGACAGGAATAATGCACGAAATAGGTTGCAGGAGGTAACCTTGCTGTACAAAAATCTTTTTAAGCAAACCCTCCAATTTTTTATCCATAGGATCTTTAAAAGCACAATTATCCTCGATAGGAATAGTAGTGCGCTTGGCTAGTGTAGAAACTGCCCCCTCGACCTTAGGGACTGTCTGCCATAAGTCCTTTCTGGGGTCGACCATAGGAAATAATTTCTTAAATATAGGAGGGGGGACAAAGGGTATGCCGGGCTTCTCCCACTCCTTATTCACTATGTCCGCCACCCGCTTGGGTATAGGAAAAGCGTCGGGGTGCACCGGAACCTCTAGGAACTTGTCCATCTTGCACAATTTTTCTGGAATGACCAGGTTGTCACAATCATCCAGAGTAGATAGCACCTCCTTAAGCAGTGCGCGGAGATGCTCTAATTTAAATTTAAATGTCACAACATCAGGTTCTGCCTGCTGAGAAATTCTACCCGAATCAGAAATTTCCCCATCTGACAAAACCTCCCTCATGGCCACTTCAGACTGGTGTGAGGGTATGACAGAGCAATTATCATCAGCGCCCTCCTGCTCTACAGTGTTTAACACAGAGCAATCGCGCTCTCTCTGAAATGCAGGCATTTTGGATAAAATATTTGCTATGGAGTTATCCATTACTGCCGTCAATTGTTGCATAGTAACAAGCATTGGCGCGCTAGAAGTACTAGGGGTCTCCTGCGTGGGCAAAACTGGTGTAGACACAGAAGGAGATGATGTAGAACTATGTCTACTCCCTTCATCTGATGAATCATCTTGGGCAACTTTACTATCTGTGGCAGTACTGTCCTTACTTTGTTTGGACGCTATGGCACAATTATCACACAATTTTGAAGGGGGAGACACATTGGCTTCCATACATACAGAACATAGTTTATCTGAAGGCACAGACATGTTAAACAGGCTTAAACTTGTCAATAAAATACAAAAACCGTTTTAAAACAAAACCGTTACTGTCTCTTTAAATTTTAAACAGGGCACACTATTACTGAATATGTGAAAAACTATGAACTATGAATTTAACCAAATTTTCACCACAGTGTCTTAAAGCATTCAAAGCATTGCACCCCAAATTTCAGACCTTTAACCCTTAAAATGAGGAAACCGGAGTCGGTTACAGTTTTAACCCCTCTACAGTCCCAGCTACAGCCTTTGCTGCGACTTTACCAAACCCAGGGGGGTATACGATACCAAATGAAGCCTTCTAGGAACCTTTTCAACTACTTTCAGACCCACACACATGCAGCTGCATGTCCTGCTCTCAAAAGTAACTGCGCAGTGCCTGACGTAAAAAAATGTTCCCCAAAGTTTATAAAGTGTGAATTTCAACATTAAGCTGTATAAAATGCCCAAATAAATCAATCGATCTAGCCCATAAAAGTGTCTACCAGTTTTATAGCCCATATTAAGCCCTTTATTCTGTTTTAGACTAAGAAAATGGCTTACCGGTCCCCATGAGGGGAAATGACAGCCTTCCAGCATTACTCAGTCTTGTTAGAAATATGGCTAGTCATACCTTAAGCAGAAAAGTCTGCCAACTGTTTCCCCCAAATGAAGTTATCTCATCTCAACAGTCCTATGTGGAAACAGCAAACTATTTTAGTTACTGCTGCTAAAAACAGAATTTATGTTTACCTGATAAATTACTTTCTCCAACGGTGTGTCCGGTCCACGGCGTCATCCTTACTTGTGGGATATTCTCCTCCCCAACAGGAAATGGCAAAGAGCCCAGCAAAGCTGGTCACATGATCCCTCCTAGGCTCCGCCTACCCCAGTCATTCGACCGACGTTAAGGAGGAATATTTGCATAGGAGAAACCATATGGTACCGTGGTGACTGTAGTTAAAGAAAATAAATTATCAGACCTGATTAAAAAAAAACCAGGGCGGGCCGTGGACCGGACACACCGTTGGAGAAAGTAATTTATCAGGTAAACATAAATTCTGTTTTCTCCAACATAGGTGTGTCCGGTCCACGGCGTCATCCTTACTTGTGGGAACCAATACCAAAGCTTTAGGACACGGATGAAGGGAGGGAGCAAATCAGGTCACCTAAATGGAAGGCACCACGGCTTGCAAAACCTTTCTCCCAAAAATAGCCTCAGAAGAAGCAAAAGTATCGAACTTGTAAAATTTGGTAAAAGTGTGCAGTGAAGACCAAGTCGCTGCCCTACATATCTGATCAACAGAAGCCTCGTTCTTGAAGGCCCATGTGGAAGCCACAGCCCTAGTGGAATGAGCTGTGATTCTTTCGGGAGGCTGCCGTCCGGCAGTCTCGTAAGCCAATCTGATGATTCTTTTAATCCAAAAAGAGAGAGAGGTAGAAGTTGCTTTTTGACCTCTCCTTTTACCAGAATAAACAACAAACAAGGAAGATGTTTGTCTAAAATCCTTTGTAGCATCTAAATAGAATTTTAGAGCGCGAACAACATCCAAATTGTGCAACAAACGTTCCTTCTTTGAAACTGGTTTCGGACACAGAGAAGGTACGATAATCTCCTGGTTAATGTTTTTGTTAGAAACAACTTTTGGAAGAAAACCAGGTTTAGTACGTAAAACCACCTTATCTGCATGGAACACCAGATAAGGAGGAGAACACTGCAGAGCAGATAATTCTGAAACTCTTCTAGCAGAAGAGATTGCAACTAAAAACAAAACTTTCCAAGATAATAACTTAATATCAACGGAATGTAAGGGTTCAAACGGAACCCCCTGAAGAACTGAAAGAACTAAATTGAGACTCCAAGGAGGAGTCAAAGGTTTGTAAACAGGCTTAATTCTAACCAGAGCCTGAACAAAGGCTTGAACATCTGGCACAGCTGCCAGCTTTTTGTGAAGTAACACAGACAAGGCAGAAATCTGTCCCTTCAGGGAACTTGCAGATAATCCTTTTTCCAATCCTTCTTGAAGGAAGGATAGAATCTTAGGAATCTTAACCTTGTCCCAAGGGAATCCTTTAGATTCACACCAACAGATATATTTTTTCCAAATTTTGTGGTAAATCTTTCTAGTTACAGGCTTTCTGGCCTGAACAAGAGTATCGATAACAGAATCTGAGAACCCTCGCTTCGATAAGATCAAGCGTTCAATCTCCAAGCAGTCAGCTGGAGTGAAACCAGGTTCGGATGTTCGAACGGACCCTGAACAAGAAGGTCTCGTCTCAAAGGTAGCTTCCAAGGTGGAGCCGATGACATATTCACCAGATCTGCATACCAAGTCCTGCGTGGCCACGCAGGAGCTATCAAGATCACCGACGCCCTCTCCTGATTGATCCTGGCTACCAGCCTGGGGATGAGAGGGAACGGCGGGAACACATAAGCTAGTTTGAAGGTCCAAGGTGCTACTAGTGCATCCACTAGAGCCGCCTTGGGATCCCTGGATCTGGACCCGTAGCAAGGAACTTTGAAGTTCTGACGAGAGGCCATCAGATCCATGTCTGGAATGCCCCACAGCTGAGTGACTTGGGCAAAGATTTCCGGATGGAGTTCCCACTCCCCCGGATGCAATGTCTGACGACTCAGAAAATCCGCTTCCCAATTTTCCACTCCTGGGATGTGGATAGCGGACAGGTGGCAGGAGTGAGACTCCGCCCATAGAATGATTTTGGTCACTTCTTCCATCGCTAGGGAACTCCTTGTTCCCCCCTGATGGTTGATGTACGCAACAGTTGTCATGTTGTCTGATTGAAACCGTATGAACTTGGCCCTCGCTAGCTGAGGCCAAGCCTTGAGAGCATTGAATATCGCTCTCAGTTCCAGAATATTTATCGGTAGAAGAGATTCTTCCCGAGACCAAAGACCCTGAGCTTTCAGGGATCCCCAGACCGCGCCCCAGACCGCGCCCCAGCCCATCAGACTGGCGTCGGTCGTGACAATGACCCACTCTGGTCTGCGGAATGTCATCCCTCGTGACAGGTTGTCCAGGGACAGCCACCAACGGAGTGAGTCTCTGGTCCTCTGATTTACTTGTATCTTCGGAGACAAGTCTGTATAATCCCCATTCCACTGACTGAGCATGCACAGTTGTAATGGTCTTAGATGAATGCGCGCAAAAGGAACTATGTCCATAGCCGCTACCATCAACCCGATCACTTCCATGCACTGAGCTATGGAAGGAAGAGGAACGGAATGAAGTATCCGACAAGAGTCTAGAAGCTTTGTTTTTCTGGCCTCTGTCAGAAATATCCTCATTTCTAAGGAGTCTATTATTGTTCCCAAGAAGGGAACCCTTGTTGACGGAGATAGAGAACTCTTTTCCACGTTCACTTTCCATCCGTGAGATCTGAGAAAGGCCAGGACGATGTCCGTGTGAGCCTTTGCTCGAGGAAGGGACGACGCTTGAATCAGAATGTCGTCCAAGTAAGGTACTACAGCAATGCCCCTTGGTCTTAGCACAGCTAGAAGGGACCCTAGTACCTTTGTGAAAATCCTTGGAGCAGTGGCTAATCCGAAAGGAAGCGCCACGAACTGGTAATGCTTGTCCAGGAATGCGAACCTTAGGAACCGATGATGTTCCTTGTGGATAGGAATATGTAGATACGCATCCTTTAAATCCACCGTGGTCATGAATTGACCTTCCTGGATGGAAGGAAGAATAGTTCGAATGGTTTCCATCTTGAACGATGGAACCTTGAGAAACTTGTTTAAGATCTTGAGATCTAAGATTGGTCTGAACGTTCCCTCTTTTTTGGGAACTATGAACAGATTGGAGTAGAACCCCATCCCTTGTTCTCTTAATGGAACAGGATGAATCACTCCCATTTTTAACAGGTCTTCTACACAATGTAAGAATGCCTGTCTTTTTATGTGGTCTGAAGACAACTGAGACCTGTGGAACCTCCCCCTTGGGGGAAGTCCCTTGAATTCCAGAAGATAACCTTGGGAGACTATTTCTAGCGCCCAAGGATCCAGAACATCTCTTGCCCAAGCCTGAGCGAAGAGAGAGAGTCTGCCCCCCACCAGATCCGGTCCCGGATCGGGGGCCAACATTTCATGCAGTCTTGGTAGCAGTGGCAGGTTTCTTGGCCTGCTTTCCCTCTTTTTAAGCAAACCTTCTAATTTTTTATCCATAGGATCTTTGAAAGCACAACTATCCTCTATGGGTATAGTGGTGCGTTTGTTTAAAGTGGAAACCGCTCCCTCGACCTTGGGGACTGTCTGCCATAAGTCCTTTCTGGGGTCGACCAAAGGAAACAATTTTTTAAATATGGGGGGAGGGACGAAAGGAATACCGGGCCTTTCCCATTCTTTATTAACAATGTCCGCCACCCGCTTGGGTATAGGAAAAGCTTCTGGGAGCCCCGGCACCTCTAGGAACTTGTCCATTTTACATAGCTTCTCTGGGATGACCAACTTGTCACAATCATCCAGAGTGGATAATACCTCCTTAAGCAGAATGCGGAGATGTTCCAACTTAAATTTAAATGCAATCACATCAGGTTCAGCCTGTTGAGAAATGTTCCCTGAATCAGTAATTTCTCCCTCAGACAAAACCTCCCTGGCCCCATCAGACTGGGTTAGGGGCCCTTCAGAGATATTAGTATCAGCGTTGCCATGCTCTTCAGTATCTAAAACAGAGCAGCCGCGCTTACGCTGACAAGTGTTCATTTGGGCTAAAATGTTTTTGACAGAATTATCCATTACAGCCGTTAATTGTTGCATAGTAAGGAGTATTGGCGCGCTAGATGTACTAGGGGCCTCCTGAGTGGGCAAGACTCGTGTAGACGAAGGAGGGAATGATGCAGTACCATGCTTACTCCCCTCACTTGAGGAATCATCTTGGGCATCATTGTCATTATCACATAAATCACATTTATTTAAATGAATAGGAATTCTGGCTTCCCCACATTCAGAACACAGTCTATCTGGTAGTTCAGACATCTTAAACAGGCATAAACTTGATAACAAAGTACAAAAACGTTTTAAAATAAAACCGTTACTGTCACTTTAAATTTTAAACTGAACACACTTTATTACTGCAATTGCGAAAAAACATGAAGGAATTGTACAAAATTCACCAAATTTTCACCACAGTGTCTTAAAGCCTTAAAAGTATTGCACACCAAATTTGGAAGCTTTAACCCTTAAAATAACGGAACCGGAGCCGTTTTAAACTTTAACCCCTTTACAGTCCCTGGTATCTGCTTTGCTGAGACCCAACCAAGCCCAAAGGGGAATACGATACCAAATGACGCCTTCAGAAAGTCTTTTCTAAGTATCAGAGCTCCTCACACATGCGACTGCATGCCATGCCTCTCAAAAACAAGTGCGCCACACCGGCGCGAAAATGAGGCTCTGCTTATGCTTTGGGAAAGTCCCTAAGGAATAAGGTGTCTAATACAGTGCCTGCCGATATTCTTATATCAAAATACCCAGATAAAATGATTCCTCAAGGCTAAATATGTGTTAATAATGAATCGATTTAGCCCAGAAAAGTCTACAGTCTTAATAAGCCCTTGTGAAGCCCTTATTTATGATCGTAATAAACATGGCTTACCGGATCCCATAGGGAAAATGACAGCTTCCAGCATTACATCGTCTTGTTAGAATGTGTCATACCTCAAGCAGCAAGAGACTGCATACTGTTCCCCCAACTGAAGTTAGTAGCTCTCAACAGTCCTGTGTGGAACAGCCATGGATTTTAGTTACGGTTGCTAAAATCATTTTCCTCATACAAACAGAAATCTTCATCTCTTTTCTGTTTCTGAGTAAATAGTACATACCAGCACTATTTCAAAATAACAAACTCTTGATTGAATAATAAAAACTACAGTTAAACACTAAAAAACTCTAAGCCATCTCCGTGGAGATGTTGCCTGTACAACGGCAAAGAGAATGACTGGGGTAGGCGGAGCCTAGGAGGGATCATGTGACCAGCTTTGCTGGGCTCTTTGCCATTTCCTGTTGGGGAGGAGAATATCCCACAAGTAAGGATGACGCCGTGGACCGGACACACCTATGTTGGAGAAATCATAATCCTCTCACAAACAGAACTCTTCATCTTTTTCTGTTTGAGAGTAAATAGTACATACCAGCACTATTTTAAAACAACAAACTCTTGATAGTAGAATAAAAACTACAACTAAACACCACATACTCTTCACCATCTCCGTGGAGATGCTGCTTGTTCAGCGGCAAAGAGAATGACTGGGGTGGGCGGAGCCTAGGAGGGACTATATGGACAGCTTTTGCTGTGCTCTTTGCCATTTCCTGTTGGGGAAGAGAATATTCCCACAAGTTATGGATGACGCCGTGGGCCGGACACACCAATGTTGGAGAAATAAACCCTTTGTAATGGTCCTCAGATGCCAGAGGACTCCTCTAGGGAAGCTGGATGTCTCAGTCTGAAGGAAAACTACGCATCTAGAGCGTGAAAATAGGCCCCTCCCACCACGTACTGGATGTCAGAGGGGCCTTAAGAAAATACTCCTAGGAGTATCTAACAAGCCATGTGGAAAACTAGGCCCCAAATAAAGACTTATCTCCCTCAGAGAAAAACATCCTATTTATGAAACATGTAAAACGTTTTGTCACTAAGTAATATGAGTATTAACATGAGTATTACCCTGTTTTGTAAGCATGATCCCAGTCGTTAAATCACTGCATCTAGCTTACCTCAAATACACAAGGCTCTGTCAGCATTTTCTAGAACTTATTCATCTCTCTAGAAATAAAAATACTGAACATACCTCAAAGCAGGTAATCTGCAGACCGTTCCCCCAACTGAAGTTTTCCCATATTCATCAGTTATGTGCGAGAACAGCAATGGACCTTAGTTACAAACCGCTAAGATCATCAAACCTCCAGGCAGAATTCTTCTTCTAATTTCTGCCTGAGAGTAAAACAGTACAACGCCGGTACCGTTTAAAAATAACAAACTCTTGATTGAAGGTAAAACTACACTAAGTCACCACATCTCTTGATACTTCCTATCTTGTCGAGAGATGCAAGAGAATGACTGGGGGTGGGGGTTAGGGGAGGAGCTATATAGACAGCTCTGCTGTGGGTGTCCTCTTGCAACTTTCTGTTGGGAAGGAGAATATCCCACAAGTTATGGATGAACCAGTGGACTGGATACACCTTACAAGAGAAATTAAACTTTCATGAATCAGATAGAGCAGCAATTTTAAACAACTTTCCAATTTACTTACATTAACAAAAAAAGTTCAGTCTTCTTATATTTACACTTTTTGAGTCACCAGCTCCTACTAAGCAGGTATATTACACATTCATACCTAAAACTGTGCGGCTCTAGCTGATTTCAAACAACTTGACAAACTTTTTTTAAGCAATAGTCTTGTTTTACTGGGAATCTGTCACTGTAGGTGGCAGTTTTAAAGGGGCATTAAACACTTTGAGATGGTAATATAAAATGATAAAATCATATATATAAAAGAACTCTAATATACTTTCATTACTTATTTTGTCCCCCTTTCCAGTATTTCCATTCTGAAATTGTGAGCATTTTAGTTCCCGTTAGAAATGGAAGTGCAGAACAGTTATACTCCACACAGCCATTGGCTGCACACTCTAGTGACCTATTTATAACTGTTCCTAATTGGCCACAGCATATAAGGTGACCTAAGTTACAACATGGCAGCTCTCATTGTTTTATAGACAATAAAACTTTACACTAGAGCTGCAACAACTAATCATCATAATAATCGATTATGAAAATAGTTGTCAACGAATCTCATAATCAATTAGTTGGTTTGCAATTATTTGGTCTGTGCACAACACCAGCTGCTTCACTCCAATGAACTCCTGCATATGGTATTGTGATTTATGGTTATGTCCTTAGCATAAAGGATGTCTACAGACGTCTACTTTTCACTTTTTCAGGACAGTATAAGTTTACAACTATCCCTGGCTTGTGCAACCCAGATATAATAGTCATCATTTGGATTGTTTATATTAAATCTGGTGATTTGGAACTATGCTTTTCACGATATAGTGCCAAGCTTGTTGTTTACACCTTGCCCCTAGATTGATGGGAGTTATTTAAATTGATGTGCACTATTATCTGTTTGCACAATTATTAGCGTATTGCTTGCTATTGCCGATTATATGTACTGTATAAATAAATGTGTAAGTCTTTGTCCTGTTATTGATATACAGCCCTTGGCGCTTTTGATTTTGTTTTTTATTATTTTTTTATATTTTTAATAAATTGTGATATGTACCAGATTCAACCTTTATAAGTATATATTTGTTATTTTTAGAGGACTAGATATCTCCCCTAACCTTATAGCTGGTTATTTACCATTGCATATAGATATTCAAGATATTTTTATGTTAGAATGAAGTCAAGGGTTACTTTATTGAGAGGCCCCTTGCCAAGGTAGAAAACACTTAGCATTGGTGAAGAGTTAATAAAGATAAATATCCTACTTTAGTGAAATTGGCAAAACCCTACTTATACACCTCAACAGCCTTTTCTCTGCTGCAGGAAATATAGCTGCAAACAGAGAACTAGCTTTAGAAGCATGTGGACATGTTGAGATTTTTGCATTTCAATGCAAAGTTTCTGAAAGAGTGAATAACAGAATGTTAACAGTGATAGTCTAACTCTTTCTAGTTCTACCACTTTTCAAACAGTTTGTGGGTTTGTTTTGTTGGAAGAAACAGTTGTGTTAATGTAAAATTTTAGTCTGAAGTTTATATTTGTAACACTCATTATGTGGATTTTAATTTAAAACATAGAAAACCATTATTGATTCTCTTTTTATCCGATTAATCGAAAAAATAATCGACAGATTAATCGATTATGAAAATAATAGATAGTTGTAGCCCTACTTTACACTTATTTTATCAATATTTAACAGCTAATGAAACTTTAAAAACTACATCTACGTGTTATGCTCAGATTAATCTTTTCTTCGAATGCATATTTTTTTTGTTTTTAATGTCTATTTAAGTATAGAGTAACTAGAACCATTCACAAAATGGTGTTGGAGCTATATAAGAGCATGTGTTATACCAGAACCATAATTCCAAACTCAAATAATGAAAACTCACAAGGAGAAAAACCCCAGCATTTCCTCAATTCTTGCTTGTAGGGAAACTCCCCATTAAATTATTAAAATTCTTCAGACACAATCTTCGCACACCTCCATGATGTACAAAGGCAAATAATATCTGGGGGATTGTGGGAAGTAGGAGGGATACTTAGAGCTTTGCCGGGGTGTTCTTAGTGGCCAGGAGTTTAATTTGTGAACTCTCCATGCCATTGGAAAGAAAAAGCCTTGTAATGGAAGGGGTACAGGAAACAAGTCCAGAAAATTGAACTAACCATTATAAGATGAATAAAAAAAAGATTTATACAGACTTAACCTAGATGTAGTTAAAGGGACACTGAACCCAATTTTTTTCTTTCGTGATTCAGATAGAGCATGCAATTTTAAGCAACTTTCTAATTTACTCATATTATCAAATTTTCTTTGTTCACTTGCCATCTTTATTTGAAAGATAAGGCATCTAAGCTTTTTTTGGTTCAGAGCTCTGGACAGCACTTTTTTATTGGTGGATGAATTTATCCATCAATCAGCAAGAACAACCCAGGTTGTTCACCAAAAATGGGCCAGCATCTAAACTTACATTCTTTTATTTCAAATAAAGATACCAAGAGAATGAAGAAAATTTGATAATAGGAGTAAATTCGAAAGTTGCTTAAAATTTCATGCTCTATCTTTAAGTCTAATATTTATTGTATCCATAGTATATATTTCCAAATCATACCAACAAAATTATCTGACGCGTTTCCTTCCTCAGAGATCACAAATAGCATCAAAAGATGTCTTGTAAAGGAAAGCGATTAAATCATCAACTAATGGTGATTCTTTTGGTTAAATACCATATAGGATTCACATGTTTAACTCTTAAAGGTCCACTCAATGCAGGAGGATTGCATAATTAATAAGTACATAATAAAAAAGGCAATAACACCTACTGTGAATTTCAAATAAGCAGTAGACTTATTCTAACAAATTCATTTTTTCAACCATTTTCCGTCCAACTGTATCATGTGACAGACATCAGCCAATCACAGACTAGTATATGTATACACTGAGCTTGTGAACATGCTCAGTAGGATCTTGTTCCCCAGAAAGTGTGGATATAAAATGACTGTGCAAAATTTGATAATGGTATTAAATTGGAAAGTGTCTTAACACTGCATGCTCTGAATCATAAGTTTATTTTGACTTGAGTGTCCCTTTAAAGGAGAATCAGCAGAGTGTAGTTACTAAGTAATCTCTCTCTCCATACCTATTAAGAGCATTTAATCAAAAATAGAACAACTTTATGTATAATTGTATTTAAAAATGAGTATGGATTTCAAGATATTTGGGGATATATGTACATACAGTATATCTCCATATTGGTTAACATAAGAAACTAAACTATAAGCACTCAGATCTGGTGGAGCACGATGTTTTTTAGATTCCATGTTCCCTTATATATAAAATAGTCCCACATACAATGTTAAATGTATAGATGCTTAAATGCTTTCTTAGTCACATATTTCATAAGGGGAGACGGGAAGGGAAAAAAAAAATGCTGTCAAATGTTTATTCAGAATTCTGCTCAGAGATTTGCTTTCTGCCCTGACAGCAGTGCTCTATATTCTAAGCAGACAACAGCTAACTGCAAAGTACTAATGTCCCAGGTATGGTTAGTATTTCGATTTACTGCACAGGCACCATACACAAGGTCTCTATACACACCTTACATAAAAAGTGCAGGTTTACCATTAATACCATGAAGAAGTGTTAATTTCTGTAACAACCTTGTATAATTATATCACTGGTGCAGTTTCAGCTGAAAACATTACCTACCTGTGGGATGTTGACCAGAAGACTTGTACTGGGCACATTTGCCACCCTGATTAATCCCTGCTGAATAATTCTCTGCCCTTGCATTTGGACATTGGGTACAGATGCCCTAGGGGCCAGAAGCAACGGTGGGGGTCCTGTGCTGGGATGCTGTCTGATGTTGTGTATTTGCTGGGGAGAGACAGAGATGGGCTGACGGTGGGAGAAAAGAGAAAGAGTAAGTATGAAAGTCAAGATGAAACATACATATTTCAAAATTGCAAAAAAAGTGTAAACAGGAAAAAAATAACAGTTGAAAACATCCAATTCTAACAGTTCTAAAGTCTAAAAATATTGCAGACAGCTACTTAAATATGTTCCCTCAATGTTATGTCTGGGCATCAAAGAATGGTAGCAGTAGTAAGTGCCCAATAATACAATCTCCACAAAGTAAAAGCAAAGAGGCACTCTAATATAGCACCAGTCTACTCAAGACATTAGTTTTCTGGCAGTGCTTAAAGTGAAGGTCCATTTTGATGAATTAGTGCCCGGTTTTTAATAAACCTATTAAAAACAAGGGCACTTTAATTCATCAAAATTGACATGTCACTGTTTTCTTCAAAAACTTACCTTTTAATCCTGAATGCCGCTCCAGCACTTCCTCCGCCCGTCGCAAGCCATCTTCGCGGGTCCAAAATGA
Organism: Bombina bombina; assembly: GCF_027579735.1. Lineage (NCBI taxonomy): Eukaryota > Metazoa > Chordata > Amphibia > Anura > Bombinatoridae > Bombina > Bombina bombina. The sequence continues at coordinate 772,063,476 of NC_069500.1, read as the reverse complement.
CGAATCCGGCTTCCTCCAATCACAGTGTTGCATCAGGCCAAGATTCCCCCGGGGGGAAGCTGTGATTGGAGGAAGCCTGATTCATCATTTGACGTCTGCAGAGGCTTCCGACGGTCGGGAGAATCGATGAAGCGGCATTCAGGATTAAAAGATACATTTTTTAAGAAAACAGTGAAATGTCAATTTTGATGAATTAAAGTGCCCTTGTTTTTAATCGGTTTATTAAAAACGGGACACTAATTCATGCAAATGGACCTTCACTTTAAAACTATCTTCAGTACCACATCTGTTAGCAAGGAGATGGTGACATTATTAAAAAAACAAAATGTATGCTTACCTGATACATTTCTTTCTTTCCGGATATGGAGAGTCCACTATGTCATCAATTACTAGTGAGAATATCACTTCTGGCCAGCAGGAGGAGGCAAAGAGCACTACAGCAAAGCTGTAAAGGGACACTCAGGTCAAATTACATTTTCATGATTCAGTTACAGCATGTAATTTCAAACAACTTTCCAATTTACTTCCATTAAAAAAAAAAAAAAAAATGCAGTCTTTTATATTTACACTTTTTGAGTCACCAGCTCCTACTGAGCATGTGCAAGAATTCACAGACTATTCATATATGCATTTGTAATTGGCTGATAACTTTGAAATGTGTTAGAAAAAAAATCTACTCATTTGAAATTCAGAGTAAATGCTATTGTTTTGTCTTGTTATCTTGCATTTGTTGATTATGCAAATCTACTGTGTTTATTGGTCCTTTAAGTATCACTCCTCTACCCATAATCCCCAGTCATTCGAATGAAGGGAAATGGAAAAAAGGATTAACACAAAGGTGTAGAGGTGCCTGAGATTTAGTAAAAAATAAAGGTCTTAAATTAAGGGTGGGGTCGTGGACTCTGAAAGAAATTTATCAGGTAAGCATAAATTTTATTTTCTCTTAAGAAATGGAAAGTCCACAACACCATCAATTACTAGTGTGAACCAATACCCAAGCTAGAGGACACAGGATGACTATGGAGGGAAAACAAGACAGGCAAACCTAAACAGAAGGCACCACCGCTTGAAGAACCTTTCTCCCCCAAAAAAATCCTCAGCCGAGGAAAAAGAATCAAATTTGGAAAATGAAAACCAAGGTGCAGCCTTGCAAAACTGTTCCACAAAAACTTCATTTTTGAAAGCTCAAAAGGAGACAGCCCTAGTGGAAGGAGTTGTAATTTCCTCAGGAGGCTGCTGACTAGCCGTCTCATAAGCAAAACGAATAATACTTCTCAACCAGAGTAAGTACGCTTCCCTGAGAAACAAACAGGGCCGAAGACTAGCGATAATCCTTAGTCGCCTGAAGCTAGTATATTTGAGCATGCACAACATCCAAGTTGTTTAACAGACGATCCTTATGAGAAGGATTAGGACAGAGAGAAGGAACAACAATTTCCTGATTAATATTTCTTTCCAAAACCACTTTAGGAAGAATGCCTTATCAGCATGAAAGATTAGATAAGGCGAATCATACTGCAAAGCCGAGAGTTCCAAAACTCTCCGAGCAGAAGACATAGCAAAAAGAAACAAAACCTTCCAAGATATAAACTTAATATCCATCCATAGAATGCATTGGCTCAAACGGAGCCTGCTGCAAAACATTAAGAACAAGATTAAGGCTCCAAGGATGAGCAACAGGTTTAAACACAGGCCTGATTCTGACCAGGACCAAACAAAAAGACTAACATCTGGCACACCCGAAGGACCCTTGAGAAACAAGATAAAGCAGAAATTTGACTTGAGAACTGACAATCCTTTCTCCACACTTTCCTGGAGAAAGGAAAAAATTCTAGGAATCCTAACCCTACTCCAAGAGTAGCCCTTAGATTAACACCAATAAAAGTTATTTAAAAAAAAAAATGCATTGAGCAACAGGCTTGCGAGCCTGGATCATGATCCCAACGACCGACTCAGAAAACCCACGCTTAGACAGAACTAAGCAGTCAATCTCCAAGCAGTCAGCTTCAGAGAAACGAGATTTGGATGGAGTAATAGACACCAAGTTAGCAAATCCTTCTTCAGAGGAAACCTCCAAGGTGGCAGACATGACATCTTCACTAGGTCTGAATAACAAATACTGAAATGCTGAGACGCCATCAGATCCAACTCCAGCACCACTCATTTAAGGGTTAACCTGGAGAACACCTCCAGATGGAGAGCCCACTCCCAGAAATGTCAGTCTGCTCAGAAAAAAAACGCTTCCCAGTTGTCCACCCCTGAAATGTGGATGCCAGAAAGACAACAATTGTGAGCTTTCGCCCACTGAATAATCCAAACCACCTTCTTCATGGCTAAAGGAACTAAGAGTTCCTCCTCCCAGTGGTTGAAGTAAGCCACTGAGGTGAAGTAGTAAGACCAACCTAATAAACCAGGCTAAAGACAACTGAGGCATGGTCATCAGAGCAATGTAAATCGCTCTCAACTCCAAGATGTTTATGGGGAGAGCAGACTACTCCCGAAAACCATATTCCCTGCCTTTAACAAGTCCCAGACTGCTCCCCAGCCTAGCAGGCTGGCATCAGTGGTCACAATCACCCAGGAAGGTCTCCGGAAGCATGTGCCCAGAGACAAATGCTCCTGAGAAAACCACCACGGGAGAGAGTCTCTTGTCGTCTGATCTAGATCTATCCTCTGAGATAGATTGGAATGGTCCCCGTTCCATTGTCTGAGCATGCATAATTGCAGAGCTCTCAAGTGGAATCAAGCAAAGGAAATGATGTCCATGGAAGAGACTATCAGACAAATTACCTCCATAAATAGAGCCACTGATGGCCGAACAGTAGACTGTAGAGAGAGGAAAGAATCTTTGATTTTCTGACCTCTGTCAGAAAAATCTTCGTAGATAGGCAATCTATGATTGTCCCTAAGAACCACCCTTGTAGCTGGAACAAGGGAACTCTTTACCAGATTCACTTTCCATCCGTGGGAACGTAGAAAAGACAAGATGATCTCTGAAAGAGTTTGCTTGTTAAAAAGATGGCGCTTGAACCAATATGTCGTCCAGGTAGGGCGCCACTGCAATTCCCCGAGACCTGATCTCTGCCAAGAGAGCACCCAGAACCTTTGAGAAAATTCTGGGAAATGTGGCAAGGCCAAACAGAAGAGCCACAAACCGAAAGCAATTCTCTAGAAAGGCGAATGTCAGGAACTGATGATGATCCCTGTGGATGGGAACATGAAGATACAAGTCCTTCAGGTCTAATGTCGATATGAACTGACCCTCTTGGACCAAAGGAAGAATGGAACAATTTTCTCTTGTAAGGTGCATCCAGTCCACGGATTCATCCATTACTTGTGGGATATTCTCCTTCCCAACAGGAAGCTGCAAGAGGATCACCCACAGCAGAGCTGTCTATATAGCTCCTCCCCTAACCCCCACCCCCAGTCATTCTCTTGCATCTCTCGACAAGATAGGAAGTATCAAGAGATGTGGTGACTTAGTGTAGTTTTACCTTCAATCAAGAGTTTGTTATTTTTAAACGGTACCGGCGTTGTACTGTTTTACTCTCAGGCAGAAATTAGAAGAAGAATTCTGCCTGGAGGTTTGATGATCTTAGCGGTTTGTAACTAAGGTCCATTGCTGTTCTCACACATAACTGATGAATATGGGAAAACTTCAGTTGGGGGAACGGTCTGCAGATTACCTGCTTTGAGGTATGTTCAGTATTTTTATTTCTAGAGAGATGAATAAGTTCTAGAAAATGCTGACAGAGCCTTGTGTATTTGAGGTAAGCTAGATGCAGTGATTTAACGACTGGGATCATGCTTACAAAACAGGGTAATACTCATGTTAATACTCATATTACATAGTGACAAAACGTTTTACATGTTTCATAAATAGGATGTTTTTTTCTCTGAGGGAGATAAGTCTTTATTTGGGGCCTAGTTTTCCACATGGCTTGTTAGATACTCCTAGGAGTATTTTCTTAAGGCCCCTCTGACATCCAGTACATGGTGGGAGGGGCCTATTTTCACGCTCTAGATGCGTAGTTTTCCTTCAGACTAAAGCTCCTCCCCTAACTGCCACCTCCAGTCATTCTCTTGCAGCTCTCGACAAGGGAAGTATCAAGAGAGATGTGGTGAATTAGTATAGTTTATCTTCAATCAAAAGTTTGTTATTTTTAAACGGTACCGGCGTCGTACTGTTTTTTACCTCAGGCAGAAATTAGAAGAAGAGTTTTGCCTGAGGTTTTTGATGATCTTAGCAGGTTGTAACTAAAGTCCACTGCTGTTCTCACACATAACGGAAGAGTATTGGGAAACTTCAGCTGGGGGAACGGCCTGCAGAATTAACTGCCCTGAGGTATGTTCAGTATATTTTTTTCTAGAGGATAAGAACTAGAAAATGCTGATAGTGCCTGATATAGTTAAGGTAAGCCTGATTGCAGTGATTTAATAAACGACTGGCATCATGCTTGCTGTAAAGGGTAATATTCATATTACTTTCTATTATGGCTTAGTATGTAGAACATATATATATATATATATACATACATACACACACATATACACATACATATACAGGTGGCCCTCGTTTTACAACGGTTCAATTTACACCGTTTCAGAATAACAACCTTTTTTCCAGTCATGTGACCGTTATTGAAAAGCATTGAGAAGCAGTGCATTTATTAAAATAGCCAGTAGGTGGAGCTGTCCGCTTGTGTTGCAGCAAAGCCAAGCAAGCTGAAATTTATCAGTTTAACCAGACCTGAGCTATCGAGCAGATTTCAAAGGAACAAGATCTTCCTGTCTATAAATCAGTCCAGATTGGAATGCATAGAAAGAACTGTTTGCAGAAAAATGCAAGTGAAGTCTGTGATGTGTGATTATTTTATTAGGTTTATAATGCTGTTTAGCAAATGTTTTTGTTCATTTAACTTAAAATAATCACACAACACAGAATATATAATTAAACTATTAGGTTTATAATGCTGTTTAGCATTTAAAGTCGTCATTGCAAATCTTTAAAAATAATGTATTAGGAGTTACTTATGACAATTTTGAGAGAGGCCTGGAACCTATCTCCCTCACTTCCTATTGACTTACATTATAAACTGGGTTTCAACTTACAACGGTTTCGATTTACAACCATTCCTTCTGGAACCTAACCCCGGTGTAAACTGAGGGCTACATATATATATATATATATATACATACACATATACACATATATACACACACACACACATATATACACACACACACACATATATACACACACACACACATATATACACACACACACACATATATACACACACACACACATATATACACACACACACATATATACACACACACACATATATACACACACACACATATATACACATATATATATATATATATATATATATATATATATATATATATATATATATATATACACATATATATATATATACATATATACACATATATATATACATATATACACATATATATATACATATATACACATATATATATACATATATACACATATATATATACATACATACACATACATGCATATATATACACATATATATACACATACATACATACACATACATACATACATATAACAAAATTTATGCTTACCTGATAAATTCATTTCTCCTGTAGTGTGGTCAGTCCACGGGTCATCATTACTTCTGGGATATTATCTGCTCCCCTACAGGAAGTGCAAGAGGATTCACCCAGCAGAGCTGCTATATAGCTCCTCCCCTCTACGTCACCTCCAGTCATTCGACCAAAGGACCAACGAGAAAGGAGAAGCCCAAGGGTGTAGTGGTGACTGGAGTATAATCCAAAAAATTTTTTAGCCTGCCAAAAAAAAAACAGGGCGGGCCGTGGACTGACCACACTACAGGAGAAATGAATTTATCAGGTAAGCATAAATTTTGTTTTCTCCTGTTAAGTGTGGTCAGTCCACGGGTCATCATTACTTCTGGGATACCAATACCAAAGCAAAAAAGTACACGGATGACGGGAGGGACAGGCAGGCTCTTTATACGGAGGGAACCACTGCCTGAAGAACCTTTCTCCCAAAAACAGCCTCCGAAGAAGCAAAAGTGTCAAATTTGTAAAATTTGGAAAAAGTATGAAGAGAAGACCAAGTTGCAGCCTTGCAAATCTGTTCAACAGAAGCCTCATTCTTAAAGGCCCAAGTGGAAGCCACAGCTCTAGTAGAATGAGCTGTAATTCTTTCAGGAGGCTGCTGTCCAGCAGTCTCATAGGCTAATCGTATTATGCTACGAAGCCAAAGAGAGAGAGAGGTAGCCGAAGCTTTTTGACCTCTCCTCTGGCCAGAATAAACGACAAACAGGGAAGACGTTTGACGAAACTCCTTAGTTGCCTGTAGATAAAATTTCAGGGCACGGACTACATCTAGATTGTGTAGCAGACGTTCCTTCTTCGAGGAAGGATTAGGACACAAGGATGGAACAACAATCTCTTGATTGATATTCCTGTTAGTGACCACCTTAGGTAGGAACCCAGGTTTAGTACGCAGAACTACCTTGTCTGAATGAAAAATCAGATAAGGAGAATCACAATGTAAGGCAGATAACTCAGAGACTCTTCGAGCCGAGGAAATAGCCATTAAAAACAGAACTTTCCAAGATAACAACTTGATATCAATGGAATGAAGGGGTTCAAACGGAACACCCTGTAAAACATTAAGAACTAAGTTCAAACTCCATGGCGGAGCAACAGTTTTAAACACAGGCTTGATCCTAGCTAAAGCCTGACAAAAAGCTTGAACGTCCGGAACTTCTGACAGACGTTTGTGTAAAAGAATGGACAGAGCTGAAATCTGTCCCTTTAAAGAACTAGTGGATAACCCCTTTTCTAAACATTCTTGTAGAAAAGACAATATCCTTGGAATCCTAACCTTACTCCATGAGTAACTCTTGGATTCGCACCAATATAAGTATTTACGCCATATTTTATGGTAAATCCGTCTGGTAACAGGCTTCCTAGCCTGTATTAAGGTATCAATAACTGGCTCAGAAAACCCACGTTTTGATAAAATCAAGCGTTCAATTTCCAAGCAGTCAGCTTCAGAGAAGTTAGATTTTGATGTTTGAATGGACCCTGGATCAGAAGGTCCTGTTTCAGAGGTAGAGACCAAGGCGGACAGGATGACATGTCCACTAGATCTGCATACCAAGTCCTGCGTGGCCATGCAGGTGCTATTAGAATCACTGATGCTCTCTCCTGTTTAATTCTGGCAATCAATCGAGGAAGCATCGGGAAGGGTGGAAACACATAAGCCATCCCGAAGGTCCAAGGTGCTGTCAAAGCATCTATCAGAACCGCTCCCGGATCCCTGGATCTGGACCCGTAGCGAGGAAGCTTGGCGTTCTGACGAGACGCCATGAGATCTATCTCTGGTTTGCCCCAACGTCGAAGTATCTGGGCAAAGACCTCCGGATGAAGTTCCCACTCCCCCGGATGAAAAGTCTGACGACTTAAGAAATCCGCCTCCCAGTTCTCCATTCCCGGGATGTGGATTGCAGACAGGTGGCAAGAGTGAGACTCTGCCCAGCGAATTATCTTTGATACTTCCATCATTGCTAGGGAGCTTCTTGTCCCTCCCTGATGGTTGATGTAAGCTACAGTCGTGATGTTGTCCGACTGAAACCTGATAAACCCCCGAGTTGTTAACTGGGGCCAAGCCAGAAGGGCATTGAGAACTGCTCTCAATTCCAGAATGTTTATTGGAAGGAGACTCTCCTCCTGATTCCATAGTCCCTGAGCCTTCAGAGAATTCCAGACAGCGCCCCAACCTAGTAGGCTGGCGTCTGTTGTTACAATTGTCCAGTCTGGCCTGCTGAATGGCATCCCCCTGGACAGGTGTGGCCGATAAAGCCACCATAGAAGAGAATTTCTGGTCTCTTGATTCAGAGTGGGGGACAAATCTGAGTAATCCCCATTCCACTGACTTAGCATGCACAATTGCAGCGGTCTGAGATGTAGGCGTGCAAAAGGTACTACGTCCATTGCCGCTACCATTAAGCCGATCACCTCCATGCATTGAGCTACTGACGGGTGTTGAATGAAATGAAGGACACGGCATGCATTTTGAAGCTTTGTTAACCTGTCTTCTGTCAGGTAAATCTTCATTTCTACAGAATCTATCAGAGTCCCCAAGAAGGGAACTCTTGTGAGTGGAAAGAGAGAACTCTTCTTTTCGTTCACCTTCCATCCATGCGACCTTAGAAATGCCAGTACTAACTCTGTATGAGACTTGGCAGTTTGAAAGCTTGAAGCTTGTATCAGAATGTCGTCTAGGTACGGAGCTACCGAAATTCCTCGCGGTCTTAGTACCGCCAGAAGAGTACCCAGAACCTTTGTGAAGATTCTTGGAGCCGTAGCCAGTCCGAATGGAAGAGCTACAAACTGGTAATGCCTGTCTAGAAAGGCAAACCTTAGATACCGGTAATGATTTCTGTGAATCGGTATGTGAAGGTAAGCATCCTTTAAATCCACTGTGGTCATGTACTGACCCTCTTGGATCATGGGCAAAATTGTTCGAATCGTTTCCATCTTGAACGATGGAACTCTTAGGAATTTGTTTAGGATCTTTAAATCCAAGATTGGCCTGAAAGTTCCCTCTTTTTTGGGAACTACAAACAGATTTGAGTAAAACCCTTGTCCTTGTTCCGACCACGGAACTGGATGGATCACTCCCATTAATAAAAGATCTTGTACGCAGCGTAGGAACGCTTCTTTCTTTATTTGGTTTGTTGATAACCTTGACAGATGAAATCTCCCTCTTGGGGGAGAGGATTTGAAGTCCAGAAGGTATCCCTGAGATATGATCTCTAACGCCCAGGGATCCTGAACATCTCTTGCCCAAGCCTGGGCGAAGAGAGAAATTCTGCCCCCTACTAGATCCGGTCCCGGATCGGGGGCCCTTGATTCATGCTGTCTTAGGGGCAGCAGCAGGTTTCCTGGCCTGCTTGCCCTTGTTCCAGGACTGGTTAGGTTTCCAGCCTTGTCTGTAGCGAGCAACAGCTCCTTCCTGTTTTGGTGCAGAGGAGGTTGATGCTGTTCCTGCTTTGAAATTACGAAAGGAACGAAAATTAGACTGTCTAGCCCTAGGTTTGGCTTTGTCCTGAGGCAGGGCATGGCCTTTACCTCCTGTAATGTCAGCGATAATCTCCTTCAACCCGGGCCCGAATAAGGTTTGCCCTTTGAAAGGTATATTAAGCAATTTAGATTTAGAAGTAACATCAGCTGACCAGGATTTTAGCCACAGTGCTCTGCGTGCCTGAATGGCAAATCCGGAATTCTTAGCCGTAAGTTTAGTTAAATGTACTACGGCATCTGAAATAAATGAGTTAGCTAACTTAAGGGCTTTAAGTTTGTCTGTAATCTCATCTAGTGTAGATGATTGAAGTGTCTCTTCCAGAGACTCAAACCAAAATGCTGCTGCAGCCGTGACAGGCGCAATACATGCAAGAGGTTGCAATATAAAACCTTGTTGAACAAACATTTTCTTAAGGTAACCCTCTAATTTTTTATCCATTGGATCTGAAAAGGCACAGCTATCCTCCACCGGGATAGTGGTACGCTTAGCTAAAGTAGAAACTGCTCCCTCCACCTTAGGGACCGTTTGCCATAAGTCCCGTGTGGTGGCGTCTATTGGAAACATTTTTCTAAATATCGGAGGGGGTGAGAACGGTACACCGGGCCTATCCCACTCCTTAGTAACAATTTCAGTAAGTCTCTTAGGTATAGGAAAAACATCAGTACTCGCCGGTACCGCAAAATATTTATCCAACCTACACATTTTCTCTGGTATTGCAACTGTGTTACAATCATTCAGAGCCGCTAACACCTCCCCTAGTAATACACGGAGGTTTTCCAGTTTAAATTTAAAATTTGAAATATCTGAATCCAATCTATTTGGATCAGAACCGTCACCCACAGAATGAAGTTCTCCGTCCTCATGTTCTGCCGCCTGTGACGCAGTGTCTGACATGGCCCTAATATTATCAGCGCACTCTGTTCTCACCCCAGAGTGATCACGCTTACCTCTTAGTTCTGGTAATTTAGCCAAAACTTCAGTCATAACAGTAGCCATATCCTGTAATGTGATTTGAAATGGCCGCCCAGATGTACTCGGCGCTACAATATCACGCACCTCCCGAGCGGGAGATGCAGGTACTGACACGTGAGGCGAGTTAGTCGGCATAACTCTCCCCTCGTTGTCTGGTGAAATATGTTCAATTTGTACAGATTGACTTTTATTTAAAGTAGCATCAATACAGTTAGTACATAAACTTCTATTGGGCTCCACTTTGGCATTAGCACATATAGCACATGTATCTTCCTCTGAATCAGACATGTTTAACACACTAGCAATTAACTAGCAACTTGGAAATGCTTTTTTAAGTAATTTACAATAATATGAAAACGAACTGTGCCTATAAGAAGCACAGAAAAAATTATGACAGTTGAAAATAATTAAGTTATAGCATCAATCTTTGTCAGAAATATACAATTTTAGCAAAGGATTGTTCCCATTAGCAAAGGATAACTAACCCAGGCAGCAGAAAAAAATACACAAATAAACGTTTTTTATCACAGTCAACTACAATCTTCACAGCTCTGCTGTGATGATTACCTCCCTCAAAAAAGGCTTTGGAGATCCCTGAGTTCTGTAGAGATGAACCGGATCATGCAGGAAGAAAATGAACCTCTGACTGAGTTTTTTGATGCGTAGTAAAAGCGCCAAAAATGGCCCCTCCCCCTCACACATAACAGTGAGAGAGATCAGTGAACTGCTTTAATTTAAACAAAAACTATTGCCAAGTGGAAAAAATAGTGCCCAAAACATTTTTTCACCCAGTACCTCAGAGAAATAAACGTCTTTACATGCCAGCAAAAAAACGTTTAACCTCAATAAATTAATTGTTATTTAAAACCTATTGCAAGTCCCTGCAAATTAGGTTAAGTCTATGCATACAGTATAAATCCAGTGAAGTACCATTCCCCAGAATACTGAAGTGTAAAATATACATACATGACAGCCTGATACCAGCTACATCTACTGCATTTAAGGCTGAGTTTACATTATAACGGTATGGCAGGATTTTCTCATCAATTCCATGTCAGAAATAACAAACTGCTACATACCTCTTTGCAGATTAATCTGCCCGCTGTCCCCTGATCTGAAGTTTACCTCTCCTCAGATGGCCGAGAAACAGCAATATGATCTTAACTACTCCGGCTAAAATCATAGAAAAAACTCCGGTAGATTCTTCTTCAAATTCTACCAGAGAATGAATAACACACTCCGGTGCTATTATAAAATAACAAACTTTTGATTGAAGTTAATAAACTAATTAAATCACCACAGTCCTCTCACACATCCTATCTATTCGTTGGGTGCAAGAGAATGACTGGAGGTGACGTAGAGGGGAGGAGCTATATAGCAGCTCTGCTGGGTGAATCCTCTTGCACTTCCTGTAGGGGAGGAGATAATATCCCAGAAGTAATGATGACCCGTGGACTGACCACACTTAACAGGAGAAATATATATATATATATATATATATATATATATATATAAAAATATATATATAAAAATATATATATAAAAATATATATATATATATATATATATATATATATATATATATATATATATATATATATATATATATATATATATATATACACACACACACATATATATATATATATATATATATATATATATATATATATATATATATATATATATATATATATACACACACATATATATATATACACATAACAGAATTTATGTTTACCTGATAAATTACTTTCTCCAACGGTGTGTCCGGTCCACGGCGTCATCCTTACTTGTGGGATATTCTCCTCCCCAACAGGAAATGGCAAAGAGCCCAGCAAAGCTGGTCACATGATCCCTCCTAGGCTCCGCCTACCCCAGTCATTCGACCGACGTTAAGGAGGAATATTTGCATAGGAGAAACCATATGGTACCGTGGTGACTGTAGTTAAAGAAAATAAATTATCAGACCTGATTAAAAAAACCAGGGCGGGCCGTGGACCGGACACACCGTTGGAGAAAGTAATTTATCAGGTAAACATAAATTCTGTTTTCTCCAACATAGGTGTGTCCGGTCCACGGCGTCATCCTTACTTGTGGGAACCAATACCAAAGCTTTAGGACACGGATGAAGGGAGGGAGCAAATCAGGTCACCTAAATGGAAGGCACCACGGCTTGCAAAACCTTTCTCCCAAAAATAGCCTCAGAAGAAGCAAAAGTATCAAACTTGTAAAATTTGGTAAAAGTGTGCAGTGAAGACCAAGTCGCTGCCCTACATATCTGATCAACAGAAGCCTCGTTCTTGAAGGCCCATGTGGAAGCCACAGCCCTAGTGGAATGAGCTGTGATTCTTTCGGGAGGCTGCCGTCCGGCAGTCTCGTAAGCCAATCTGATGATGCTTTTAATCCAAAAAGAGAGAGAGGTAGAAGTTGCTTTTTGACCTCTCCTTTTACCAGAATAAACAACAAACAAGGAAGATGTTTGTCTAAAATCCTTTGTAGCATCTAAATAGAATTTTAGAGCGCGAACAACATCCAAATTGTGCAACAAACGTTCCTTCTTTGAAACTGGTTTCGGACACAGAGAAGGTACGATAATCTCCTGGTTAATGTTTTTGTTAGAAACAACTTTTGGAAGAAAACCAGGTTTAGTACGTAAAACCACCTTATCTGCATGGAACACCAGATAAGGAGGAGAACACTGCAGAGCAGATAATTCTGAAACTCTTCTAGCAGAAGAAATTGCAACTAAAAACAAAACTTTCCAAGATAATAACTTAATATCAACGGAATGCAAGGGTTCAAACGGAACCCCCTGAAGAACTGAAAGAACTAAATTGAGACTCCAAGGAGGAGTCAAAGGTTTGTAAACAGGCTTAATTCTAACCAGAGCCTGAACAAAGGCTTGAACATCTGGCACAGCAGCCAGTTTTTTGTGAAGTAACACCGACAAGGCAGAAATCTGTCCCTTCAGGGAACTTGCAGATAATCCTTTTTCCAATCCTTCTTGAAGGAAGGATAGAATCCTAGGAATCTTAACCTTGTCCCAAGAGAATCCTTTAGATTCACACCAACAGATATATTTTTTCCAAATTTTGTGGTAAATCTTTCTAGTTACAGGCTTTCTGGCCTGAACAAGAGTATCAATAACAGAATCTGAGAACCCTCGCTTCGATAAAATCAAGCGTTCAATCTCCAAGCAGTCAGCTGGAGTGAAACCAGATTCGGATGTTCGAACGGACCCTGAACAAGAAGGTCTCGTCTCAAAGGTAGCTTCCAAGGTGGAGCCGATGACATATTCACCAGATCTGCATACCAAGTCCTGCGTGGCCACGCAGGAGCTATCAAGATCACCGACACCCTCTCCTGATTGATCCTGGCTACCAGCCTGGGGATGAGAGGAAACGGCGGGAACACATAAGCTAGTTTGAAGGTCCAAGGTGCTACTAGTGCATCCACTAGAGCCGCCTTGGGATCCCTGGATCTGGACCCGTAGCAAGGAACTTTGAAGTTCTGACGAGAGGCCATCAGATCCATGTCTGGAATGCCCCACAGCTGAGTGACTTGGGCAAAGATTTCCGGATGGAGTTCCCACTCCCCCGGATGCAATGTCTGACGACTCAGAAAATCCGCTTCCCAATTTTCCACTCCTGGGATGTGGATAGCAGACAGGTGGCAGGAGTGAGACTCCGCCCATAGAATGATTTTGGTCACCTCTTCCATCGCTAGGGAACTCCTTGTTCCCCCCTGATGGTTGATGTACGCAACAGTTGTCATGTTGTCTGATTGAAACCGTATGAACTTGGCCCTCGCTAGCTGAGGCCAAGCCTTGAGAGCATTGAATATCGCTCTCAGTTCCAGAATATTTATCGGTAGAAGAGATTCTTCCCGAGACCAAAGACCCTGAGCTTTCAGGGATCCCCAGACCGCGCCCCAGCCCATCAGACTGGCGTCGGTCGTGACAATGACCCACTCTGGTCTGCGGAATGTCATCCCTTGTGACAGGTTGTCCAGGGACAGCCACCAACGGAGTGAGTCTCTGGTCCTCTGATTTACTTGTATCTTCGGAGACAAGTCTGTATAGTCCCCATTCCACTGACTGAGCATGCACAGTTGTAATGGTCTTAGATGAATGCGCGCAAAAGGAACTATGTCCATTGCCGCTACCATCAACCCGATCACTTCCATGCACTGAGCTATGGAAGGAAGAGGAACGGAATGAAGTATCCGACAAGAGTCTAGAAGCTTTGTTTTTCTGGCCTCTGTCAGAAAAATCCTCATTTCTAAGGAGTCTATTATTGTTCCCAAGAAGGGAACCCTTGTTGACGGGGATAGAGAACTCTTTTCCACGTTCACTTTCCATCCGTGAGATCTGAGAAAGGCCAGGACAATGTCCGTGTGAGCCTTTGCTTGAGGAAGGGACGACGCTTGAATCAGAATGTCGTCCAAGTAAGGTACTACAGCAATGCCCCTTGGTCTTAGCACAGCTAGAAGGGACCCTAGTACCTTTGTGAAAATCCTTGGAGCAGTGGCTAATCCGAAAGGAAGCGCCACGAACTGGTAATGTTTGTCCAGGAATGCGAACCTTAGGAACCGATGATGTTCCTTGTGGATAGGAATATGTAGATACGCATCCTTTAAATCCACCGTGGTCATGAATTGACCTTCCTGGATGGAAGGAAGAATAGTTCGAATGGTTTCCATCTTGAACGATGGAACCTTGAGAAACTTGTTTAAGATCTTGAGATCTAAGATTGGTCTGAACGTTCCCTCTTTTTTGGGAACTATGAACAGATTGGAGTAGAACCCCATCCCTTGTTCTCTTAATGGAACAGGATGAATCACTCCCATTTTTAACAGGTCTTCTACACAATGTAAGAATGCCTGTCTTTTTATGTGGTCTGAAGACAACTGAGACCTGTGGAACCTCCCCCTTGGGGGAAGTCCCTTGAATTCCAGAAGATAACCTTGGGAGACTATTTCTAGCGCCCAAGGATCCAGAACATCTCTTGCCCAAGCCTGAGCGAAGAGAGAGAGTCTGCCCCCCACCAGATCCGGTCCCGGATCGGGGGCCAACATTTCATGCTGTCTTGGTAGCAGTGGCAGGTTTCTTGGCCTGCTTTCCCTTGTTCCAGCCTTGCATTGGTCTCCAAGCTGGCTTGGCTTGAGAAGTATTACCCTCTTGCTTAGAGGACGTAGCACCTTGGGCTGGTCCGTTTCTACGAAAGGGACGAAAATTAGGTTTATTTTTTGCCTTGAAAGGCCGATCCTGAGGAAGGGCGTGGCCCTTACCCCCAGTGATATCAGAGATAATCTCTTTCAAGTCAGGGCCAAACAGCGTTTTCCCCTTGAAAGGAATGTTAAGTAGCTTGTTCTTGGAAGACGCATCAGCCGACCAAGATTTCAACCAAAGCGCTCTGCGCGCCAAAATAGCAAACCCAGAATTCTTAGCCGCTAACCTAGCCAATTGCAAAGTGGCGTCTAGGGTGAAAGAATTAGCCAATTTGAGAGCATTGATTCTGTCCATAATCTCCTCCAAAGGAGGAGAATCACTATCGACCGCTCTTATCAGATCATCGAACCAGAAACATGCGGCTGTAGCGACAGGGACAATGCATGAAATTGGTTGTAGAAGGTAACCTTGCTGAACAAACATTTTTTTAAGCAAACCTTCTAATTTTTTATCCATAGGATCTTTGAAAGCACAACTATCCTCTATGGGTATAGTGGTGCGTTTGTTTAAAGTGGAAACCGCTCCCTCGACCTTGGGGACTGTCTGCCATAAGTCCTTTCTGGGGTCGACCATAGGAAACAATTTTTTAAATATGGGGGGAGGGACGAAAGGAATACCGGGCCTTTCCCA